>NW_028319058.1:300000-412383 GCF_062004578.1 Staurois parvus
CGGAGGACAGAGGGATGGGATTGGAGGACAGAGGGATGGGATCAGAGGACAGAGGGATGGGATCAGAGGGATGGGATTGGAGGACAGAGGGATGGGATCAGAAGGATGGGATCAGAGGACAGAGGGATGGGATCGGAGGACAGAGGGATGGGATCGGAGGACAGAGGGATGGGATCGGAGGACAGAGGGATGGGATCGGAGGACAGAGGGATGGGATCGGAGGACAGAGGGATGGGATCAGAGGACAGAGGGATGGGATCGGAGGACAGAGGGATGGGATCGGAGGACAGAGGGATGGGATCGGAGGGATGGGATCGGAGGACAGAGGGATGGGATCGGAGGACGGAGGGATGGGATCGGAGGACAGAGGGATGGGATCGGAGGGATGGGATCAGAGGACAGAGGGATGGGATCAGAGGACAGAGGGATGGGATCAGAGGACAGAGGGATGGGATCAGAGGGATGGGATCGGAGGACAGAGGGATGGGATCAGAGGGATGGGATCGGAGGACAGAGGGATGGGATCAGAGGGATGGGATTGGAGGACAGAGAGATGGGATCAGAGGGATGTGATCAGAGGACAGAGAGATGGGATCACAGGGATGGGATCAGAGGACAGAGGGATGGGATCGGAGGGATGGGATCGGAGGACAGAGGGATGGGATCGGAGGACAGAGGGATGGGATCAGAGGGATGGGATCAGAGGGATGGGATCGGAGGACAGAGAGATGGGATCAGAGGGATGGGATCGGAGGACAGAGAGATGGGATCAGAGGGATGGGATCGGAGGACAGAGGGATGGGATCAGAGGGATGGGATCGGAGGACAGAGGGATGGGATTGGAGGACAGAGGGATGGGATCAGAGGGATGGGATCGGAGGACAGAGGGATGGGATCGGAGGACAGAGGGATGGGATCGGAGGACAGAGGGATGGGATCGGAGGGATGGGATCGGAGGACAGAGGGATGGGATCAGAGGGATGGGATCAGAGGACAGAGGGATGGGATCGAGGACAGAGGGATGGGATCGGAGGACAGAGGGATGGGATCGGAGGACAGAGGGATGGGATCGGAGGACAGAGGGATGGGATCAGAGGACAGAGGGATGGGATCGAGGACAGAGGGATGGGATCGGAGGACAGAGGGATGGGATCAGAGGGATGGGATCAGAGGGATGGGATCGGAGGACAGAGGGATGGGATCGGAGGACCGAGGGATGGGATTGGAGGACAGAGGGATGGGATCAGAGGGATGGGATCAGAGGACAGAGGGATGGGATCAGAGGGATGGGATCGGAGGACAGAGGGATGGGATCGGAGGGATGGGATCGGAGGACAGAGGGATGGGATCGGAGGACAGAGGGATGGGATTGGAGGACAGAGGGATGGGATCAGAGGGATGGGATCAGAGGACAGAGGGATGGGATCAGAGGGATGGGATTGGAGGACAGAGGGATGGGATCAGAGGGATGGGATCAGAGGACAGAGGGATGGGATCGAGGACAGAGGGATGGGATCGGAGGACAGAGGGATGGGATCGGAGGACAGAGGGATGGGATCGGAGGACAGAGGGATGGGATCGGAGGACAGAGGGATGGGATCGGAGGACGGAGGGATGGGATCGGAGGACGGAGGGATGGGATCGGAGGGATGGGATCAGAGGACAGAGGGATGGGATCAGAGGACAGAGGGATGGGATCAGAGGGATGGGATCGGAGGACAGAGGGATGGGATCAGAGGGATGGGATCGGAGGACAGAGGGATGGGATCAGAGGGATGGGATTGGAGGACAGAGAGATGGGATCAGAGGGATGGGATCAGAGGACAGAGAGATGGGATCACGGGGATGGGATCAGAGGACAGAGGGATGGGATCGGAGGGATGGGATCGGAGGACAGAGGGATGGGATCGGAGGACAGAGGGATGGGATCAGAGGGATGGGATCAGAGGGATGGGATTGGAGGACAGAGAGATGGGATCAGAGGGATGGGATCGGAGGACAGAGAGATGGGATCAGAGGGATGGGATCGGAGGACAGAGAGATGGGATCAGAGGGATGGGATCGGAGGACAGAGGGATGGGATCAGAGGGATGGGATCGGAGGACAGAGGGATGGGATTGGAGGACAGAGGGATGGGATCAGAGGGATGGGATCGGAGGACAGAGGGATGGGATCGGAGGACAGAGGGATGGGATCGGAGGACAGAGGGATGGGATCAGAGGGATGGGATCAGAGGACAGAGGGATGGGATCAGAGGACAGAGGGATGGGATCGGAGGACAGAGGGATAAGATCGGAGGACAGAGGGATGGGATCGGAGGACAGAGGGATGGGATCGGAGGACAGAGGGATGGGATCAGAGGACAGAGGGATGGGATCGGAGGACAGAGGGATGGGATCAGAGGGATGGGATCAGAGGACAGAGGGATGGGATCGGAGGGATGGGATCGGAGGACAGAGGGATGGGATCGGAGGACAGAGGGATGGGATTGGAGGACAGAGGGATGGGATCAGAGGACAGAGGGATGGGATCAGAGGACAGAGGGATGGGATCAGAGGACAGAGGGATGGGATCAGAGGGATGGGATCAGAGGACAGAGGGATGGGATCGGAGGACAGAGGGATGGGATCGGAGGACAGAGGGATGGGATTGGAGGACAGAGGGATGGGATCGGAGGGATGGGATCAGAGGACAGAGGGATGGGATCAGAGGGATGCGATCAGAGGACAGAGGGATGGGATCAGAGGGATGGGATCAGAGGACAGAGGGATGGGATCAGAGGGATGGGATCAGAGGACAGAGGGATGGGATCAGAGGGATGGGATCGAGGACAGAGGGATGGGATCGGAGGACAGAGGGATGGGATCGGAGGACAGAGGGATGTGATCGGAGGACAGAGGGATGGGATCAGAGGGATGGGATCGAGGACAGAGGGATGGGATCGGAGGACAGAGGGATGGGATCAGAGGACAGAGGGATGGGATCGGAGGACAGAGGGATGGGATCGGAGGACAGAGGGATGGGATCGGAGGACAGAGGGATGGGATCAGAGGGATGGGATCAGAGGACAGAGGGATGGGATCGGAGGACAGAGGGATGGGATCGGAGGACAGAGGGATGGGATCGGAGGGATGGGATCAGAGGACAGAGGGATGGGATCAGAGGGATGGGATCGGAGGGATGGGATCAGAGGACAGAGAGATGGGATCAGAGGGATGCGATCAGAGGACAGAGGGATTGAATCGGAGGGATGGGATCGGAGGACAGAGGGATGGGATCGGAGGACAGAGGGATGGGATCGGAGGGATGGGATCGGAGGACAGAGGGATGGGATCAGAGGACAGAGGGATGGGATCAGAGGGATGGGATCGGAGGACAGAGGGATGGGATCGGAGGACAGAGAGATGGGATCAGAGGGATGGGATCGGAGGACAGAGAGATGGGATCAGAGGGATGGGATCGGAGGACAGAGGGATGGGATCAGAGGGATGGGATCGGAGGACAGAGGGATGGGATTGGAGGACAGAGGGATGGGATCGGAGGACAGGGGGATGGGATCGGAGGGATGGGATCGGAGGACAGAGGGATGGGATCAGAGGGATGGGATCGGAGGACAGAGGGATGGGATCAGAGGGATGGGATCGGAGGACAGAGGGATGGGATCGGAGGACAGAGGGATGGGATCAGAGGGATGGGATCAGAGGACAGAGGGATGGGATCGGAGGACAGAGGGATGGGATCGGAGGGATGGGATCAGAGGACAGAGGGATGGGATCAGAGGGATGGGATCGGAGGGATGGGATCAGAGGACAGAGAGATGGGATCAGAGGGATGCGATCAGAGGACAGAGGGATTGAATCGGAGGGATGGGATCGGAGGACAGAGGGATGGGATCGGAGGACAGAGGGATGGGATCGGAGGGATGGGATCGGAGGACAGAGGGATGGGATCAGAGGACAGAGGGATGGGATCAGAGGGATGGGATCGGAGGACAGAGGGATGGGATCAGAGGGATGGGATTGGAGGACAGAGAGATGGGATCAGAGGGATGGGATCGGAGGACAGAGAGATGGGATCAGAGGGATGGGATCGGAGGACAGAGGGATGGGATCAGAGGGATGGGATCGGAGGACAGAGGGATGGGATCAGAGGGATGGGATCGGAGGACAGAGGGATGGGATTGGAGGACAGAGGGATGGGATCGGAGGACAGAGGGATGGGATCGGAGGGATGGGATCGGAGGACAGAGGGATGGGATCTGAGGGATGGGATCGGAGGACAGAGGGATGGGATCTGAGGGATGGGATCGGAGGACAGAGGGATGGGATCGAGGACAGAGGGATGGGATCAGAGGGATGGGATCAGAGGACAGAGGGATGGGATCAGAGGACAGAGGGATGGGATCGGAGGGATGGGATCGGAGGACAGAGGGATGGGATCAGAGGGATGGGATCAGAGGACAGAGGGATGGGATCAGAGGACAGAGGGATGAGATCGAGGACAGAGGGATGGGATCGGAGGACAGAGGGATGGGATCAGAGGACAGAGGGATGGGATTGGAGGGATGGGATCGGAGGGATGGGAGCAGAGGACAGAGGGATGGGATCGGAGGACAGAGGGATGGGATCAGAGGGATGGGATCGGAGGACAGAGAGATGGGATCAGAGGGATGGGATCAGAGGACAGAAGGATGGGATCAGAGGGATGGGATTGGAGGACAGAGGGATGGGATCAGAGGACAGAGGGATGGGATCAGAGGGATGGGAGCAGAGGACAGAGGGATGGGATCGGAGGACGGAGGGATGGGATCGGAGGACGGAGGGATGGGATCGGAGGACGGAGGGATGGGATCGGAGGACGGAGGGATGGGATCGGAGGACAGAGGGATGGGATCGGAGGGATGGGATCGGAGGACAGAGGGATGGGATCGGAGGACGGAGGGATGGGATCGGAGGACGGAGGGATGGGATCGGAGGGATGGGATCAGAGGGATGGGATCGGAGGACAGAGGGATGGGATCAGAGGGATGGTATTGGAGGACAGAGAGATGGGATCAGAGGGATGGGATCAGAGGACAGAGATGGGATCACGGGGATGGGATCGGAGGGATGGGATCAGAGGACAGAGGGATGGGATCGGAGGACAGAGGGATGGGATCAGAGGGATGGGATTGGAGGACAGAGAGATGGGATCAGAGGGATGGGATCGGAGGACAGAGAGATGGGATCAGAGGGATGGGATCGGAGGACAGAGGGATGGGATCGGAGGACAGAGGGATGGGATCAGAGGGATGGGATCGGAGGACAGAGGGATGGGATCGGAGGACAGAGGGATGGGATCGGAGGACAGAGGGATGGGATCGGAGGACAGAGGGATGGGATCAGAGGACAGAGGGATGGGATCAGAGGAAAGAGGGATGGGATCGAGGACAGAGGGATGGGATCAGAGGACAGAGGGATGGGATCAGAGGACAGAGGGATGGGATCGAGGACAGAGGGATGGGATCGGAGGACAGAGGGATGGGATCAGAGGGATGGGATCAGAGGGATGGGATCAGAGGGATGGGATCGGAGGGATGGGATCGGAGGACAGAGGGATGGGATCGGAGGACAGAGGGATGGGATCGGAGGACAGAGGGATGGGATCAGAGGACAGAGGGATGGGATCGAGGACAGAGGGATGGGATCGGAGGACAGAGGGATGGGATCAGAGGGATTGAATCAGAGGGATGGGATCGGAGGGATGGGATCGGAGGACAGAGGGATGGGATCGGAGGACAGAGGGATGGGATTGGAGGACAGAGGAATGGGATCAGAGGGATGGGATCAGAGGGATGGGATCAGAGGACAGAGGGATGGGATCGGAGGACAGAGGGATGGGATCGGAGGGATGGGATCGGAGGACAGAGGGATGGGATCGGAGGACAGAGGGATGGGATCGGAGGACAGAGGGATGGGATTGGAGGACAGAGGGATGGGATCAGAGGGATGGGATCAGAGGACAGAGGGATGGGATCGGAGGACAGAGGGATGGGATCGGAGGACAGAGGGATGGGATTGGAGGACAGAGGGATGGGATTGGAGGACAGAGGGATGGGATCAGAGGGATGGGATCAGAGGACAGAGGGATGGGATCAGAGGGATGGGATTGGAGGACAGAGGGATGGGATCAGAAGGATGGGATCAGAGGACAGAGGGATGGGATCGAGGACAGAGGGATGGGATCGGAGGACAGAGGGATGGGATCGGAGGACAGAGGGATGGGATCGGAGGACAGAGGGATGGGATCAGAGGACAGAGGGATGGGATCGGAGGACAGAGGGATGGGATCGGAGGACAGAGGGATGGGATCGGAGGGATGGGATCGGAGGACAGAGAGATGGGATCGGAGGACGGAGGGATGGGATCGGAGGACAGAGGGATGGGATCGGAGGGATGGGATCAGAGGACAGAGGGATGGGATCAGAGGACAGAGGGATGGGATCAGAGGACAGAGGGATGGGATCAGAGGGATGGGATCGGAGGACAGAGGGATGGGATCAGAGGGATGGGATCGGAGGACAGAGGGATGGGATCAGAGGACAGAGGGATGGGATCAGAGGGATGGGATCGGAGGACAGAGGGATGGGATCAGAGGGATGGGATCGGAGGACAGAGGGATGGGATCAGAGGGATGGGATTGGAGGACAGAGAGATGGGATCAGAGGGATGGGATTGGAGGACAGAGAGATGGGATCAGAGGGATGGGATCAGAGGACAGAGAGATGGGATCACGGGGATGGGATCAGAGGACAGAGGGATGGGATCGGAGGACAGAGGGATGGGATCAGAGGGATGGGATCAGAGGGATGGGATCGGAGGACAGAGGGATGGGATCGGAGGACAGAGGGATGGGATCAGAGGGATGGGATCAGAGGGATGGGATCGGAGGACAGAGAGATGGGATCAGAGGGATGGGATCGGAGGACAGAGAGATGGGATCAGAGGGATGGGATCGGAGGACAGAGGGATGGGATCAGAGGACAGAGGGATGGGATCGAGGACAGAGGGATGGGATCGGAGGACAGAGGGATGGGATCGGAGGACAGAGGGATGGGATCGGAGGACAGAGGGATGGGATCAGAGGGATGGGATCAGAGGACAGAGGGATGGGATCAGAGGGATGGGATCAGAGGACAGAGGGATGGGATCGGAGGGATGGGATCGGAGGACAGAGGGATGGGATCGGAGGACAGAGGGATGGGATTGGAGGACAGAGGGATGGGATCAGAGGGATGGGATCAGAGGACAGAGGGATGGGATCAGAGGGATGGGATTGGAGGACAGAGGGATGGGATCAGAGGGATGGGATCAGAGGACAGAGGGATGGGATCAGAGGGATGGGATCAGAGGACAGAGGGATGGGATCGAGGACAGAGGGATGGGATCGGAGGACAGAGGGATGGGATCGGAGGACAGAGGGATGGGATCGGAGGACAGAGGGATGGGATCGGAGGACAGAGGGATGGGATCGGAGGGATGGGATCGGAGGACAGAGGGATGGGATCGGAGGACGGAGGGATGGGATCAGAGGACAGAGGGATGGGATCGGAGGGATGGGATCAGAGGACAGAGGGATGGGATCAGAGGACAGAGGGATGGGATCAGAGGGATGGGATCGGAGGACAGAGGGATGGGATCAGAGGGATGGGATCGGAGGACAGAGGGATGGGATCAGAGGGATGGGATTGGAGGACAGAGAGATGGGATCAGAGGGATGGGATCGGAGGACAGAGGGATGGGATCAGAGGGATGGGATCAGAGGACAGAGGGATGGGATCGGAGGGATGGGATCGGAGGACAGAGGGATGGGATCGGAGGACAGAGGGATGGGATCAGAGGGATGGGATCAGAGGGATGGGATTGGAGGACAGAGAGATGGGATCAGAGGGATGGGATCGGAGGACAGAGAGATGGGATCAGAGGGATGGGATCGGAGGACAGAGGGATGGGATCAGAGGGATGGGATCGGAGGACAGAGGGATGGGATTGGAGGACAGAGGGATGGGATCAGAGGGATGGGATCGGAGGACAGAGGGATGGGATCAGAGGGATGGGATCAGAGGACAGAGGGATGGGATCAGAGGACAGAGGGATGGGATCGAGGACAGAGGGATGGGATCGGAGGACAGAGGGATGGGATCGGAGGACAGAGGGATGGGATCAGAGGACAGAGGGATGGGATCGGAGGACAGAGGGATGGGATCGGAGGACAGAGGGATGGGATCAGAGGACAGAGGGATGGGATCGAGGACAGAGGGATGGGATCGGAGGACAGAGGGATGGGATCAGAGGGATGGGATCAGAGGGATGGGATCGGAGGGATGGGATCGGAGGGATGGGATCGGAAGACAGAGGGATGGGATCGGAGGACCGAGGGATGGGATCGGAGGGATGGGATCAGAGGACAGAGGGATGGGATCAGAGGGATGGGATCAGAGGACAGAGGGATGGGATCGGAGGGATGGGATCGGAGGACAGAGGGATGGGATCGGAGGACAGAGGGATGGGATTGGAGGACAGAGGGATGGGATCAGAGGGATGGGATCAGAGGACAGAGGGATGGGATCAGAGGGATGGGATTGGAGGACAGAGGGATGGGATCAGAGGGATGGGATCAGAGGACAGAGGGATGGGATCAGAGGGATGGGATCAGAGGACAGAGGGATGGGATCGAGGACAGAGGGATGGGATCGGAGGACAGAGGGATGGGATCGGAGGACAGAGGGATGGGATCGGAGGACAGAGGGATGGGATCAGAGGACAGAGGGATGGGATCGGAGGACAGAGGGATGGGATCGGAGGACAGAGGGATGGGATCGGAGGACAGAGGGATGGGATCGGAGGGATGGGATCGGAGGACAGAGGGATGGGATCGGAGGACGGAGGGATGGGATCGGAGGACAGAGGGATGGGATCGGAGGGATGGGATCGGAGGACGGAGGGATGGGATCGGAGGACAGAGGGATGGGATCAGAGGACAGAGGGATGGGATCAGAGGGATGGGATCGGAGGACAGAGAGATGGGATCAGAGGGATGGGATCGGAGGACAGAGGGATGGGATCAGAGGGATGGGATCGGAGGACAGAGGGATGGGATCAGAGGGATGGGATCAGAGGACAGAGGGATGGGATCGGAGGGATGGGATCGGAGGACAGAGGGATGGGATCGGAGGACAGAGGGATGGGATCAGAGGGATGGGATCAGAGGGATGGGATTGGAGGACAGAGAGATGGGATCAGAGGGATGGGATCGGAGGACAGAGAGATGGGATCAGAGGGATGGGATCGGAGGACAGAGGGATGGGATCAGAGGGATGGGATCGGAGGACAGAGGGATGGGATCAGAGGACAGAGGGATGGGATCGGAGGGAAGGGATTGGAGGACAGAGGGATGGGATCAGAGGGATGGGATCGGAGGACAGAGGGATGGGATCGGAGGACAGAGGGATGGGATCGGAGGACAGAGGGATGGGATCAGAGGGATGGGATCAGAGGACAGAGGGATGGGATCAGAGGGATGGGATCGAGGACAGAGGGATGGGATCAGAGGACAGAGGGATGGGATCAGAGGGATGGGATTGAGGACAGAGGGATGGGATCGGAGGACAGAGGGATGGGATCAGAGGGATGGGATCAGAGGACAGAGGGATGGGATCGGAGGACAGAGGGATGGGATCAGAGGGATGGGATCAGAGGACAGAGGGATGGGATCGGAGGACAGAGGGATGGGATCGGAGGGATGGGATCAGAGGACAGAGGGATGGGATCAGAGGGATGGGATCGGAGGGATGGGATCAGAGGACAGAGAGATGGGATCAGAGGGATGGGATCGGAGGGATGGGATCAGAGGACAGAGGGATTGAATCGGAGGGATGGGATCGGAGGACAGAGGGATGGGATCGGAGGACAGAGGGATGGGATCGGAGGGATGGGATCGGAGGACAGAGGGATGGGATCAGAGGACAGAGGGATGGGATCAGAGGGATGGGATCGGAGGACAGAGGGATGGGATCAGAGGGATGGGATCGGAGGACAGAGGGATGGGATTGGAGGACAGAGGGATGGGATCGGAGGACAGAGGGATGGGATCGGAGGGATGGGATCGGAGGACAAAGGGATGGGATCGGAGGGATGGGATCGGAGGACAGAGGGATGGGATCTGAGGGATGGGATCGGAGGACAGAGGGATGGGATCGAGGACAGAGGGATGGGATCAGAGGGATGGGATCAGAGGACAGAGGGATGGGATCAGAGGACAGAGGGATGGGATCGGAGGGATGGGATCGGAGGACAGAGGGATGGGATCAGAGGACAGAGGGATGAGATCGAGGACAGAGGGATGGGATCGGAGGACAGAGGGATGGGATCGGAGGACAGAGGGATGGGATCGGAGGACAGAGGGATGGGATCAGAGGGATGGGAGCAGAGGACAGAGGGATGGGATCGGAGGACAGAGGGATGGGATCGGAGGGATGGGATCGGAGGACAGAGGGATGGGATCAGAGGACAGAGGGATGGGATCAGAGGACAGAGGGATGGGATCAGAGGGATGGGATCGGAGGACAGAGGGATGGGATCAGAGGGATGGGATCGGAGGACAGAGGGATGGGATTGGAGGACAGAGAGATGGGATCAGAGGGATGGGATCGGAGGACAGAGAGATGGGATCAGAGGGATGGGATCGGAGGACAGAGGGATGGGATCAGAGGGATGGGATCGGAGGACAGAGGGATGGGATTGGAGGACAGAGGGATGGGATCGGAGGACAGAGGGATGGGATCGGAGGGATGGGATCGGAGGACAAAGGGATGGGATCGGAGGGATGGGATCGGAGGACAGAGGGATGGGATCTGAGGGATGGGATCGGAGGACAGAGGGATGGGATCGAGGACAGAGGGATGGGATCAGAGGGATGGGATCAGAGGACAGAGGGATGGGATCAGAGGACAGAGGGATGGGATCGGAGGGATGGGATCGGAGGACAGAGGGATGGGATCAGAGGACAGAGGGATGAGATCGAGGACAGAGGGATGGGATCGGAGGACAGAGGGATGGGATCGGAGGACAGAGGGATGGGATCGGAGGACAGAGGGATGGGATCGGAGGACAGAGGGATGGGATCAGAGGGATGGGATCAGAGGACAGAGGGATGGGATCAGAGGGATGGGATCAGAGGGATGGGAGCAGAGGACAGAGGGATGGGATCGGAGGACAGGGGGATGGGATCAGAGGGATGGGATCAGAGGACAGAAGGATGGGATCAGAGGGATGGGATTGGAGGACAGAGGGATGGGATCAGAGGACAGAGGGATGGGATCAGAGGACAGAGGGATGGGATCGGAGGGATGGGATCGGAGGACAGAGAGATGGGATCAGAGGGATGGGATCAGAGGACAGAAGGATGGGATCAGAGGGATGGGATCGGAGGGAAGGGATTGGAGGACAGAGGGATGGGATCGGAGGGAAGGGATTGGAGGACAGAGGGATGGGATCGGAGGGAAGGGATTGGAGGACAGAGGGATGGGATCAGAGGGATGGGATCGGAGGACAGAGGGATGGGATTGGAGGGATGGGATCGGAGGGATGGGATCGGAGGGATGGGACACTGTATATATATATTCGGGTGTCTGTACATCTCACACCTCATGCGGCAGATGAAGCCTCACATTCCTCCATGTACAGTGAATGTTGTCTCCTGTCTGCAGCCTCCTCACCCCAATTCCATCCTCACCGTGGGGCCTCCTCACCCCAATTCCATCCTCACCGTGGGGCCTCCTCGCCCCAATTCCATCCTCACCGTGGGGCCTCCTCGCCCCAATTCCATCCTCACCGTGGGGCCTCCTCGCCCCAATTCCATCTTCACCGTGGGGCCTCCTCGCCCCAATTCCATCCTCACCGAGGGGCCTCCTCGCCCCAATTCCATCCTCACCGTGGGGCCTCCTCGCCCCAATTCCATCCTCACCGAGGGGCCTCCTCGCCCCAATTCCATCCTCGCCGTGGGGCCTCCTTGCCCCAATTCCATCCTCACCGTGGTGCCTCCTCGCCCCAATTCCATCCTCACCGAGGGGGCCTCCTCCCCAATTCCATCCTCACCGAGGGGCCTACTCGCCCCAATTCCATCCTCACCGAGGGGCCTACTCGCCCCAATTCCATCCTCACCGAGGGGCCTACTCGCCCCAATTCCATCCTCACCGAGGGGGCCTCCTCACCCAATTCCATCCTCACCATGGGGCCTCCTCGCCCCAATTCCATCCTCACCGAGGGGCCTCCTCGCCCCAATTCCATCCTTACCGAGGGGGCCTCCTCACCCAATTCCATCCTCACCATGGGGCCTCCTCACCCCAATTCCATCCTCACCGTGGGGCCTCCTCACCCCAATTCCATCCTCACCGTGGGGCCTCCTCGCCCCAATTCCATCCTCACCGTGGGGCCTCCTCGCCCCAATTCCATCCTCACCGTGGGGCCTCCTCGCCCCAATTCCATCCTCACCGTGGGGCCTCCTCGCCCCAATTCCATCCTCACCGTGGGGCCTCCTCGTCCCAATTCCATCTTCACCGTGGGGCCTCCTCGCCCCAATTCCATCCTCACCGAGGGGCCTCCTCGCCCCAATTCCATCCTCACCGTGGGGCCTCCTCGCCCCAATTCCATCCTCACCGAGGGGCCTCCTCGCCCCAATTCCATCCTCACCGAGGGGCCTCCTCGCCCCAATTCCATCCTCACCGAGGGGCCTCCTCGCCCCAATTCCATCCTCACCGAGGGGCCTCCTCGCCCCAATTCCATCCTTACCGAGGGGGCCTCCTCACCCAATTCCATCCTCACCATGGGGCCTCCTCACCCCAATTCCATCCTTACCATGGGGCCTCCTCACCCCAATTCCATCCTCACCGTGGGGCCTCCTCACCCCAATTCCATCCTTACCATGGGGCCTCCTCACCCCAATTCCATCCTCACCGTGGGGCCTTCTCACCCCAATCCCATCCTCACCATGGGGCCTCCTCACCCCAATTCCATCCTCACCGAGGGGCCTACTCGCCCCAATTCCATCCTCACCGAGGGGGCCTCCTCACCCAATTCCATCCTTACCGAGGGGGCCTCCTCACCCAATTCCATCCTCACCATGGGGCCTCCTCACCCCAATTCCATCCTTACCATGGGGCCTCCTCACCCCAATTCCATCCTCACCGTGGGGCCTCCTCACCCCAATCCCATCCTCACCATGGGGCCTCCTCACCCCAATCCCATCCTCACCATGGGGCCTCCTCACCCCAATCCCATCCTCACCATGGGGCCTCCTCACCCCAATCCCATCCTCACCATGGGGCCTCCTCACCCCAATTCCATCCTTACCATGGGGCCTCCTCACCCCAATCCCATCCTCACCATGGGGCCTCCTCACCCCAATCCCATCCTCACCATGGGGCCTCCTCACCCCAATCCCATCCTCACCATGGGGCCTCCTCACCCCAATCCCATCCTCACCATGGGGCCTCCTCACCCCAATTCCATCCTTACCATGGGGCCTCCTCACCCCAATCCCATCCTCACCATGGGGCCTCCTCACCCCAACTCCCTCTCTCTGAGATCCTGCCATCACTATGGAGAACAATGGGGTATGAGCGGACCGTGTGGGCTGCGGTATGACGCAGGTTACACGGAATGCTCATATAATGACCTGTCATCCATGTACAGTCCACACGCTGACTCTGCACACTCTGTCCCGGATTATACCGATTATATTGCAATAAAAATAATGATATGTCTTCGACCATAAAACTGCGACCACACCCCCTTCTTCCAGCTTCCTTCCCATCGTCCAATCACAAAACATCTACAGAGTCATTCAAGATGGAATCCAGGATAGAGAACAACTGTCCAGAATGACTCATGGCAAAGAGCGTCCAATCAGACATCTCCTTTTACAAATCCAGCATCTGATTGGTTGAACACTATTCTCTCCTCCTGACATTACAATGTGTAGTCTGCAGTGCGCAGTGTGTAGTGTGCAGTGTAGTGTGTAGTGTAGTGTGCAGTGTGTAGTGTGCAGTGTGTAGTGTGTAGTGTGCAGTGTGTAGTGTGCAGTGTGTAGTGTGCAGTGTAGTGTGTAGTGTAGTGTGCAGTGTGTAGTGTGCAGTGTGTAGTGTGCAGTGTGTAGTGTGCAGTGTGTAGTGTGCAGTGTAGTGTGTAGTGTAGTGTGCAGTGTGTAGTGTGCAGTGTAGTGTGTAGTGTAGTGTGCAGTGTGTAGTGTGCAGTGTGTAGTGTGCAGTGTAGTGTGTAGTGTAGTGTGCAGTGTGTAGTGTGCAGTGTGTAGTGTATGGTGTAGTGTGTAGTGTAGTGTGCAGTGTGTAGTGTGCAGTGTGCAGTGTGTAGTGTACGGTGTAGTGTGCAGTGTAGTGTGTAGTGTGTAGTGTATGGTGTACTGTAGTGTGTAGTGTGTAGTGTGTAGTGTATGGTGTACTGTAGTGTGTAGTGTGTAGTGTGTAGTGTATGGTGTACTGTAGTGTGTAGTGTGTAGTGTGTAGTGTAGTGTGCAGTGTAGTGTGCAGTGCAGTGTGCAGTGCAGTGTGCAGTGCGCAGTGTAGTGTGTAGTCAGTACCTGTGTAGATCGGACGTTGAGGTGTTGGAGGGAATTGCGGAGGCGCTGTGTCTCACCTGTCAGGGGGGAGGGTGTGAGAAGAGTTCAGGTCAGACCAGCAGAACGAGTGTGCCGATACTGCGCACCTTACACAATACCACATAATACACACCCAGACATGTTACCCGCTGCCCATACTGACGTCACAATGTAACATTTGGTACAACCCAAACACTAGGATGTCACCATCCTCGTACACCGACGTCACGACGTAACATATAATACAGCCCAGACATGTCACCATCCTCGTACACCGACGTCACGACGTAACATATAATACAGCCCAGACATGTCACCATCCTCGTACACCGACGTCACGACGTAACATATAATACAGCCCAGACATGTCACCATCCTCGTACACCGACGTCACAACGTAACATATAATACAGCCCAGACATGTCACCATCCTCGTACACCGACGTCACGACGTAAACTATAATACAGCCCAGACATGTCACTGTCCTCATACACCAACGTCACGACATAACATATAATACAGCCCAGACATATCACCATCCTCGTACACCGACGTCACAACGTAACATATAATACAGCCCAGACATGTCACCATCCTCGTACACCGACGTCACGACGTAACATATAATACAGCCCAGACATGTCACCATCCTCGTACACCGACGTCACGACGTAAACTATAATACAGCCCAGACATGTCACTGTCCTCATACACCGACGTTCACACATGCCAGACTCGTATCTTACACTCAGAGGAACTACAAATCCCAGCATAACTAGAATCAGGAGTCAGCATTTAGACTAATGAAGCTGACATCTGATTGGCTAATGAGGGACACGATGACGTCACTGTACAATGAGGACACCGACTCACCTAACTATTATTATCATTAGACATTCCACACAGAGCGAGTCAGTACAGCTCCACCTGACCGCACACTGACCCAACGTCCTCCGGTCCCTGCCTGACCGCACAGCACCTACCCCCCCCACCTACTGCCTGACTGCACAGCACCTACCCCCCCCACCTACTGCCTGACCGCACAGCACCTACCCCCCCCCCCACCTACTGCCTGACCGCACAGCACCTACCCCCCCCCCCACCTACTGCCTGACCGCACAGCACCTACCCCCCCCCCCACCTACTGCCTGACCGCACAGCACCTACCCCCCCCACCTACTGCCTGACTGCACAGCACCTACCCCCCCCACCTACTGCCTGACCGCACAGCACCTACCCCCCCCCCCCACCTACTGCCTGACCGCACAGCACCTACCCCCCCCCCCACCTACTGCCTGACCGCACAGCACCTACCCCCCCACCTACTGCCTGACCGCACAGCACCTACTGCCTGACCGCACAGCACCTACCCCCCCACCTACTGCCTGACCGCACAGCACCTACTGCCTGACCGCAAAGCACCTACCCCCTCGCCACCTACTGCCTGACCGCACAGCACCCTCCCCCCCCCCCTACTGCCTGACCGCACAGTACCCTCCCCCCCCCTACCTACTGCCTGACCTCACAGCACCTACCCCCCCCCCACCTACTGCCCTACTGCCTGACCGCACAGCACCTACCCCCCCCACCTACTGCCTGACCACACAGCACCTACCCCCCCCCACCTACTGCCTGACCGCACAGCACCTACCCCCCCCCCACCTACTGCCTTACCGCACAGCACCTACCCCCCCCCCACTTACTGCCTGACCGCACAGCACCTACCTCCCCCCACCTACTGCCTTACCGCACAGCACCTACCCCCTCCCCACCTACTGCCTGACCGCACAGCACCTACCCCCCCCACCTACTGCCTGACCGCACAGGACCTACCCCGCCCCCCACCTATTGCCTGACCGCACAGCACCTACCCCCCCCACCTACTGCCTGACCGCACAGCACCTACCCCCTCCACCTACTGCCTGACCGCACAGCACCTACCCCCCCACCTACTGCCTGACCGCACAGCACCTACCCCCTCCACCTACTGCCTGACCGCACAGCACCTACCCCCCCCCCCCACCTATTGCCTGACCGCACAGCACCTACCCCCCCCCACCTACTGCCGGACCGCACAGCACCTACCCCCTCGCCACCTACTGCCTGACCGCACCGCACCTATCCCCCCCCCCCACCTACTGCCTGACCGCACAGCACCTACCCCCTCTCCACCTACTGCCTGACCGCACAGCACCTACCCCCCCCCACCTACTGCCTGACCGCACAGCACCTACCCCCCCCCCCATCTACTGCCTGACCGCACAGCACCTACTTCCCCCCCCCCACCTACTGCCTGACCGCACAGCACCTACCTCCCCCCCTACCTACTGACTGACCGCACAGAACCCCCCCCCCCTCACCTACTGCCTGACTGCAGAGCACCTACCCCCCCCCCGCTGCCTGACTGCACAGCACCTACCCCCCCCCCACCTACTGCCTGACCGCACAGCACCTACCCCCTCCCCACCTACTGCCTTACCGCACAGCACCTACCCCCTCCCCACCTACTGCCTGACCGCACAGCACCTACCCCCCCCCCACCTACTGCCTGACCGCACAGCACCTACCCCCTCCCCACCTACTGCCTGACCGCACAGCACCTACCCCCCCACCTACTGCCTGACCGCACAGCACCTACCCCCCCCCCACCTACTGCCTGACCGCACAGCACCTACCCCCCCCACCTATTGCCTGACCGCACAGCACCTACCCCCCCCCACCTACTGCCTGACCGCACAGCACCTACCCCCTCTCCACCTACTGCCTGACCAGACAGCACCTACCCCCCCCCCCACCTGCTGCCTGACCGCACAGCACCTACCTCCCCCCATCTACTGCCTGACCGCACAGCACCTACTTCCCCCCCCCCACCTACTGCCTGACTGCACAGCACCTACCTCCCCCCCTACCTACTGACTGACCGCACAGAACCCCCCCCCTCACCTACTGCCTGACTGCAGAGCACCTACCCCCCCCGCTGCCTGACTGCACAGCACCTACTACCCCACCTACTGCCTGACCGCACAGTACCTACCCCCCCACCTACTGCCTGACCGCACAGCACCTACCCCCCCCCTGCTGCCTGACCGCACAGCACCTACCCCCCCCCACCTGCTGCCTGACCGCACAGTACCTACCCCCCCACCTACTGCCTGACCGCACAGCACCTACCCCCCCACCTACTGCCTGACCGCACAGCACCTACCCCCCCCCTGCTGCCTGACCGCACAGCACCTACCCCCCCCCCACCTACTGCCTGACCTGTCAGCTCGCCCAGTCACATCACTCCATCAGTATACACATCGCTCCGTCGGTATACACATCGCTCCGTCGGTATACACACCGCTCCGTCGGTATACACACCGCTCCGTCTGTATACACACCGCTCCGTCTGTATACACATCGCTCCGTCGGTATACACACCGCTCCGTCGGTATACACACCGCTCCGTCGGTATACACACCGCTCCGTCGGTATACACACCGCTCCGTCTGTATACACACCGCTCCGTCGGTATACACACCGCTCCGTCGGTATACACACCGCTCCGTCGGTATACACACCGCTCCGTCGGTATACACACCGCTCCGTCGGTATACACACCGCTCCGTCTGTATACACACCGCTCCGTCGGTATACACACCGCTCCGTCGGTATACACATCGCTCCGTCGGTATACACACCGCTCCGTCAGTATACACATCGCTCCGTCGGTATACACATCGCTCCGTCGGTATACACATCGCTCCGTCGGTATACACATCGCTCCGTCGGTATACACACCGCTCCGTCGGTATACACACCGCTCCGTCTGTATACACACCGCTCCGTCTGTATACACATCGCTCCATCGGTATACACATCGCTCCGTCGGTATACACACCGCTCCGTCGGTATACACACCGCTCCGTCGGTATACACACCGCTCCGTCGGTATACACACCGCTCCGTCTGTATACACATCGCTCCATCGGTATACACACCGCTCCGTCGGTATACACACCGCTCCGTCGGTATACACACCGCTCCGTCTGTATACACACCGCTCCGTCGGTATACACATCGCTCCGTCTGTATACACACCGCTCCGTCGGTATACACACCGCTCCGTCTGTATACACACCGCTCCGTCGGTATACACACCGCTCCGTCTGTATACACACCGCTCCGTCGGTATACACATCGCTCCGTCGGTATACACACCGCTCCGTCTGTATACACACCGCTCCGTCGGTATACACATCGCTCCGTCTGTATACACACCGCTCCGTCGGTATACACACCGCTCCGTCTGTATACACACCGCTCCGTCGGTATACACACCGCTCCGTCTGTATACACACCGCTCCGTCGGTATACACATCGCTCCGTCGGTATACACATCGCTCCGTCTGTATACACACCGCTCCGTCGGTATACACATCGCTCCGTCGGTATACACATCGCTCCGTCGGTATACACATCGCTCCGTCGGTATACACATCGCTCCGTCGGTATACACATCGCTCCGTCGGTATACACACCGCTCCGTCGGTATACACACCGCTCCGTCTGTATACACACCGCTCCGTCTGTATACACATCGCTCCGTCGGTATACACATCGCTCCGTCGGTATACACACCGCTCCGTCGGTATACACACCGCTCCGTCTGTATACACACCGCTCCGTCGGTATACACATCGCTCCGTCTGTATACACACCGCTCCGTCGGTATACACACCGCTCCGTCGGTATACACATCGCTCCGTCGGTATACACACCGCTCCGTCGGTATACACATCGCTCCGTCTGTATACACATCGCTCCGTCGGTATACACATCGCTCCGTCGGTATACACACCGCTCCGTCGGTATACACACCGCTCCGTCGGTATACACATCGCTCCGTCGGTATACACACCGCTCCGTCGGTATACACATCGCTCCGTCGGTATACACACCGCTCCGTCGGTATACACATCGCTCCGTCGGTATACGCACCGCTCCGTCGGTATACGCATCGCTCCGTCGGTATACGCATCGCTCCGTCGGTATACGCATCGCTCCGTCGGTATACGCATCGCTCCGTCGGTATACGCATCGCTCCGTCGGTATACGCATCGCTCCGTCGGTATACACATCGCTCCGTCTGTATACACACCGCTCTGTCGGTATACACATCGCTCCGTCTGTATACACACCGCTCTGTCGGTATACACATCGCTCCGTCTGTATACACACCGCTCTGTCGGTATACGCATCGCTCCGTCAGTATACACACCGCTCTATCGGTATACACATTGCTCCGTCGGTATACACATCGCTCCGTCTGTATACACACCGCTCCGTCTGTATACACATCGCTCCGTCAGTATACACATCGCTCTGTCGGTATACACATCGCTCCGTCGGTATACACACCGCTCCGTCGGTATACGCACCGCTCCGTCGGTATACACACCGCTCGGTCAGTATACACATCGCTCCGTCGGTATACACACCGCTCTGTCAGTATACACACCGCTCTGTCGGTATACACATCGCTCCGTCGGTATACACACCGCTCTGTCAGTATACACACCGCTCCGTCTGTATACACATCGCTCTGTCGGTATACACACCGCTCTGTCGGTATACACATCGCTCTGTCGGTATACACACCGCTCTGTCGGTATACACATAGCTCCGTCTGTATACTCATCGCTCTGTCGGTATACACACCGCTCTGTCAGTATACACACCGCTCCGTCTGTATACACACCGCTCTGTCGGTATACACACCGCTCTGTCAGTATACACATCGCTCTGTCAGTATACACACCGCTCTGTCAGTATATACACGGTCACTAGGTAACACATACACCCTGTAGAGTGCGGTGGGACATCCCCAGGACCGCCAGGACAGGTATGACAGGTGACACAGCGAGGGTCTCTCACTCACCTGGAGGGTCAGGCGGTGTGTGGGGGGTTCATGTCAGTGTCGGAGCGGCAGGTGACGGTTCCTCTCGGTGTTCCTTCCTCCTCCACCTCGGAGATGTAAGCAGATGACAGGTGTGGTTACAGAGGGAGGGGAGAACAGATTACACACCCCCCTCCCATCACATTCTCCTGACACCCAGGACACAGCCAGAGGGCGCTGCACACACCGACATTCCCCCTGCCGAGATCCTACACCAGGACGTCACCGGTGCGCAGGGAAATCTCTTCCCCTCAGGATCAAGACATTACCACCATCCATTCACCTCTGTGACCACATATGAAGGAGACCCTTCGCCCCGACTGCGGCTCTGCACTCCCCGGCTCAGCTGTCACTTACAGAAGACCAAAGCTTACAGAGGATTAGGGAGAGCAGGGATCCGGGAGCCGCCATAATCACTTGGGTCTGATGAAGGCACATGACATGGTAGCCATGGACGGGTCTGATGAAGGCACATGAGATGGTAGCCATGGACGGGTCTGATGAAGGCACATGAGATGGTAGCCATGGACGGGTCTGATGAAGGCACATGAGATGGTAGCCATGGACGGGTCTGATGAAGGCACATGGGATGGTAGCCATGGACGGGTCTGATGAAGGCACATGAGATGGTAGCCATGGACGGGTCTGATGAAGGCACATGAGATGGTAGCCATGGACGGGTCTGATGAAGGCCCATGAGATGGTAGCCATGGACGGGTCTGATGAAGGCACATGAGATGGTAGCAATGAACGGGTCTGATGAAGGCACATGAGATGGTAGCCATGGACGGGTCTGATGAAGGCACATGAGATGGTAGCCATGGACGGGTCTGATGAAGGCACATGAGATGGTAGCCATGGACGGGTCTGATGAAGGCACATGAGATGGTAGCAATGGACGGGTCTGATGAAGGCACATGAGATGGTAGCAATGGACGGGTCTGATGAAGGCACATGAGATGGTAGCAATGGACGGGTCTGATGAAGGCACATGAGATGGTAGCAATGGACGGGTCTGATGAAGGCACATGAGATGGTAGCAATGGACGGGTCTGATGAAGGCACATGAGATGGTAGCCATGGACGGGTCTGATGAAGGCACATGAGATGGTAGCCATGGACGGGTCTGATGAAGGCACATGAGATGGTAGCAATGGACGGGTCTGATGAAGGCACATGAGATGGTAGCCAAGGACGGGTCTGATGAAGGCAGATGAGATGGTAGCAATGGACGGGTCTGATGAAGGCACATGAGATGGTAGCCATGGACGGGTCTGATGAAGGCACATGAGATGGTAGCCATGGACGGGTCTGATGAAGGCACATGAGATGGTAGCCATGGACGGGTCTGATGAAGGCACATGAGATGGTAGCCATGGACGGGTCTGATGAAGGCACATGAGATGGTAGCCATGGACGGGTCTGATGAAGGCACATGAGATGGTAGCCATGGACGGGTCTGATGAAGGCACATGAGATGGTAGCCATGGACGGGTCTGATGAAGGCACATGGGATGGTAGCAATGGACGGGTCTGATGAAGGCACATGAGATGGTAGCCATGGACGGGTCTGATGAAGGCACATGAGATGGTAGCCATGGACGGGTCTGATGAAGGCACATGAGATGGTAGCCATGGACGGGTCTGATGAAGGCACATGAGATGGTAGCCATGGACGGGTCTGATGAAGGCACATGAGATGGTAGCCATGGACGGGTCTGATGAAGGCACATGAGATGGTAGCCATGGACGGGTCTGATGAAGGCACATGAGATGGTAGCAATGGACGGTGTATTGCTTCTGTCCCATTCTGGGGTGACCTTAACCCATGACTGGAGGAAGCCCATGTCCATCCGAACCACACACAGCTCCTCATCTATAAGACGTCCGGAGGTATCGGAACTTCTCACCATGTTGTAGGTTCAGGCCACATACACTCCAGGTGTGTAGTCTGTGCAGGGGCCAATCATAAGGCTTGCATGCGGGTGGAGAGCACAGCCAGGAAACTGCTGCGAGAGCTTGAAATCTGTTGCGGCTGCAGGGTGCACCAAGAGGTACAAACATTGGGGGCAGTATGCTCCCGGGGAGGAATGCCTGCTACGCAGACTGCTTGTGTCCCGGGCATTCATCCCTGGAAATACTACCCCAAATGTTTGTAGTCCATCCAGCCACAGCAGTTTTCAGCCTCTCATCAACTGTCCTAGGCACCAATCTTCTATCCTGGATGCCAGATGGCCAACTATCTCTTATCCTGGACACTGGGCATCCAACTCTCTCTTATCCTGGACACCGGGCACCCAACTATCCCATATCCTGGACACCAGGCACCCAACTCTCTCCTATCCTGGACATAGAACACCCAGATATTCCATATGCTGGACACAGGGCACCCAACTATCCCCTATCCTGGACATAGGACACCCAACTATCCCATATGCTGGACACAGGGCACCCCACTATCTCCTATCATGGACACTGGGCACCCAACCATCTCCCATCGTGGACACCGGACACCAAACAATCTCCAGTCCTGGACGTCAGGCACCCAACTATCCCCTATCCTGGACACAGGGCACCCAACTATCCCCTATCCTGGACACAGAGCACCCAACTATCCCCTATCCTGGACACAGAGCACCCAACTATCCCCTATCCTGGACACAGAGCACCCAACTATCTCCTATCCTGGACGCCAGGCGCCTAACTATCCTCTATCCTGGACGTCGGCTGCCCAACTATCCCCTATCCTGGACGTCGGACGCGCAACTATCCCCTATCCTGGACACAGGGCACCCAACTATCTCCTATCCTGGACACAGGGCACCCAACTATCTCCTATCCTGGACGCCAGGCGCCTAACTATCCTGTATCCTGGACGTCGGACGCCCAACTATCCCCTATCCTGGACGTCGGACGCGCAACTATCTCCTAACCTAAACGCCGGGCACCCAACTATCCCCTATCCTGGGCACCAGGCACCCCAACTATCCCCTATCCTGGAAGCCGGGCGCCCAACTATCCCCTATCTTAGACGCCGGGCGCCCAACTATCCCCTATCCTGGACGCCGGGCGCCCAACTATCCCCTATCCTGGACGCCGGGCGCCCAACTATCTCCTATCTTGGACGCCGGGCGCCCTACTATCCCCTATCCTGGACGCCGGGCGCCCAACTATCCCCTATCCTGGACGCCGGGCGCCCAACTATCCCCTATCCTGGACGCCAGGCGCCCAACTATCCCCTATCCTGGACGCCAGGCGCCCAACTATCTCCTATCCTAAACACCGGGCACCCAACTATCTCCTCTCCTGGATGCCAGGAGCCCAACTATCCCCAATCCTGGATGCCAGGAGCCCAACTATCCCCAATCCTGGACGCCAGGCGCCCAACTATCCCCTATCCTGGATGCCGGGTGCCCAACTATCCCCTATCCTGGGCACCAGGCACCCCAACTATCCCCTATCCTGGGCACCAGGCACCCCAACTATCCCCTATCCTGGGCACCAGGCACCCCAACTATCCCCTATCCTGGAAGCCGGGCGCCCAACTATCTTCTATCCTAGACGCCGGGCGCCCAACTATCCCCTATCCTGGACGCCGGGCGCCCAACTATCCCCTATCCTGGACGCCGGGCGCCCAACTATCCCCTATCCTGGACGCCGGGCGCCCAACTATCCCCTATCCTGGATGCCAGGCGCCCAACTATCCCCTATCCTGGACGCCAGGCACCCATCTATCTCCTATCCTAAACGCCGGGCACCCAACTATCCCCTATCCTAAACACCGGGCACCCCAACTATCTCCTAACCTAAACACCGGGCACCCAACTATCTCCTCTCCTGGATGCCAGGAGCCCAACTATCCCCAATCCTGGACGCCAGGCGCCCAACTATCCCCTATCCTGGACACAGGGCACCCAACTATCTCCTATCCTGGACGCCAGGCGCATAACTATCTCCTATCCTGGACGCCCAACTATCCTCTATCCTGGACGTCGGACGCGCAAATATCTCCTAACCTAAATGCCGGGCACCCAACTATCCCCTATCCTGGGCACCAGGCACCTCAACTATCCCCTATCCTGGAAGCCGGGCACCCAACTATCCCCTATCCTAGACGCCGGGCGTCCAACTATCCCCTATCCTAAACGCCGGGCACCCAACTATCCCCTATCCTAAACACCGGGCACCCCAACTATCTCCTAACCTAAATACCGGGCACCCAACTATCTCCTCTCCTGGATGCCAGGAGCCCAACTATCCCCAATCCTGGACGCCAGGCGCCCAACTATCCCCTATCCTGGATGCCGGGTGCCCACCTATCCCCTATCCTGGATGCCGGGTACCCAACTATCCCCTAACCTGGACACTGGGCATCAAACTATGAGCTATCATAGCCTCCTGGAATACAGCTATATATATCCTGAAAGCTGGGCACCTAACCTGTATACTGGCACTCAACTGTAACCTATCCTGGACACCAGACACCCAACTATTACCTATCCTGGACACCAGACACCCAACTATTACCTATCCTGGACACCAGGCATCCAAGAATAACCTATCCTGGACACCAGACACCCAACTATTACCTATCCTGGACACCAGGCATCCAAGAATAACCTGTCCTGGACACGGGCATTTAACAATTACCTTAACTGGAAACTAGGCATCCAACTATTATCTATACCACATACAGTACCAGGCACTTATCCTGGACACTGGGCATCCAAATATCATTTCAGACACTCAGCTATCCCCTATCCTGTACGCCAGACATCCAACGATTACCTGTTCTGGATGTGGGCATTCAACTATTACCTATCTTGAAAACTAGGCATCCAACTACTATCTATACTAGGCACCATGCACATATTCTGGACACTGGGCATCCAACTATCACTTATCATGGACACCAGGCGCCCAAATATTACCCATCCTGGGCACCAGGCACCTATCCTGGACTTCAGGCACCCAACTATTCCCTACCCTAGACACCAGGCATCTAACTATTACCTATCCAGGACACAAGGCACCCAACTACCACCTATCCTGGACATGAGCATCCAATTATTACCTATCCAGGACACAAGGCACTTAACAATTACCTACCTTGGGCAACAGGCACCTATTCTGTACACTGGTCACCCAACTATCACCTATCCTGGTCCCCGAGTACCCAACTATGACCTATCCTAGACACTGGACACCTATCCTGTACAAAGGGCACCCGACTCATTTATCCTGGACTTCAGACAACCAGATATCCCCTATCCTGAACACTTATGGTGTACACCAGGCACCCAACTATCACCTATCCTG
The DNA here is from genome assembly GCF_062004578.1 of Staurois parvus. Classification (NCBI taxonomy): domain Eukaryota; kingdom Metazoa; phylum Chordata; class Amphibia; order Anura; family Ranidae; genus Staurois; species Staurois parvus. The sequence goes on from NW_028319058.1 coordinate 325,914, forward strand.
GACACCAGGCACCCACATATTACCCATTTTGAACACTGGGCACCTAACTATCACCTATCCTGGAACTGGGCTATCCTGGTCCAGAAAAACGTTCCCAACACACACAATCCTGGATCTGGCTGCAAGGTGAGTGCTGCAGCAACCACTGGCTAGGAACCACAATACAGCACAGACTAAGAGATACAATGAGGAACAGAAGTATTTGAACCCCCTGCGATTCTGTAAGTTCTCTCACTTCTCCATCATGGAGGGTCTGACATTCACATTGTAGGACATTCCAACTCTGAGGACAGAATTCAGGAAATCCCATTGCAGGGGATTCCCACTCTGAGGACAGAATTCAGGAGATCCCACTGTATGATTTGTAAAGAATGTATTTGTCTCGCACGGCTGAACAGAAGTATTTGAACCCCTGAGTAGATCCGTGTTAATATTTGGTACAGAAGCCTTTGTCTGCAATTACAGAGGTCAGACGTTTCCTGTAGTCCTTGGCCAGGTTTGCACTGCAACAGGGATTTTGGCCGACTCCTCCACACCGATCTCCTCTAGATCTGTCAGGTTTCGGGGCTGTCGCTGAGCAACATGGAGTTTCAGCTCCCTCCAAAGATGTTCTATTGGATTTAGGTGTGGAGACTGGCTAGGCCACTCCAGAACCTTGATATGCTTAATACGGAGCCACTCCTTGGTTCTCCTGGCTGTGTGCTTCGGGTCGTTGTCATGTTGGAAGACCCAGCCACGACCCGTCTTCAATGCTCTGACTGAGGGAAGGAGGTTGTTGCTCAAAATCTCACAATAAATGGGCCCATTCATCCTCTCCTTAATACAGTGCAGTCGCCCTGTCCCCTTCGCAGAAAAGCACCCCCAAAGCATGATGTTACCACCCCCATGCTTCACGGTAGGGATGATGTTCTCGGGATGCAACTCATCTTTCTTTTTCCTCCAAACACAACGAGTGAAGTTCAGACCAAAAAGTTCTACTTTGGTCTCACCTGACCACATGACTTTCTCCCATGCCTCCTCTGGATCATCCAGATGGTCATTGGCAACCTTCAGACGGGCCTGGACATGTGATGACTTGAGCAGGGGAACCTTCAGACGGGCCTGGTCATGTGATGACTGGAGCAGGGGAACCTTCAGACGGGCATAAAAGTGGCCACCCGCCCAAGTCTATAACTGGCTTATGAAGCAAGGACACATAAACAGGCATCACATAGTGAAAAAAAGGGGGAGAGAACAATGTTCTTGGACAACTTGCCAGCCAGCTTGCTAACAACCGAATTAACCTGTCTAACAGTATGCGTTTATAACAGGGGTTTAGTTAGCACCTTCAGACGGGCCTGGACATGTGATGACTGGAGCAGGGGAACCTTCCGTGCAATGCATGATTGGAAACCATGACAGCGTAGTGTTCTACCGACAGTGACCTGTGAAACTGTGGTCCCAGCTCTCTTCATGTCATTGACCAGCTCCTCCCTTGTAGTTCTGGACTGATTCCTCACCTTTCTTATCATCAGTGATCCCCCACGAGGTGACATCTTGCATGGAGCCCCAGTCCAAGGGAAACTGACAGTCGTCTTTAGTCTCTTCCATTTTCTAACAATTGCTCCAACAGTTGATCTATTTTCACCAAGCTGCTTGGCAATTGCCCCGTAGCCCTTTCCAGCCTTGTGGAGGTCCACAATTTTGTCTCTGGTGTCTTTTGACAGCTCTTTGGTCTTGCCCATGGTAGTAGTTGGCGTCTGACTGACTGTGGACAGGTGTCTTTAAAGAGCTCAGACAGGTGCTACTAAGTGAGATGAATGAGTGGAGTAGAGGTGGACTTTTTAAAGGCGCAGTAACAGGTCTTTGAGAGCCAGAATTCTTGCTGTTTCTTAGGTGTTCAAATACTTCTGTTCAGCCGTGCGAGACAAATACATTCTTTGCAAATCATACAATGTGATCTCCTGAATTCTGTCCTCAGAGTGGGAATCCCCTACAATGTGATTTCCTGAATTCTGTCCGCAGAGTGGGAATCCCCTGCAATGTGAATGTCAGACCCTCCATGATGGAGAAGTGGGAGAACGTGCAGAATCACAAGGGGTTCAAATACTTCTGTTCCTCACTGTATGTCTCCAGCACACCAAGGATCTCAGAAATATAATTGAAAAGTTTTATTAAAGCGATCACATCACAGCATAAAGTAGCAATGTTTTGGGGTTCTGCAGGACCCCTTCTTCAGGCATGTGACCTGGACACCAGGCACCCAACTATCCCCTATCCTGGGTATCAAACTATGATCTATCCCAAACACCAGGCACCAAACTATCATTTATCCCAGACACAAGGAACCCAACTATCACCTATCCCTGATATTGGCCATCCAATGATCACCTACATACCAGACTCCCATCAGCGAACACTGGACATCCAACTTCCACCTCTCCTGGACACCACTCAACTATCCCCCACCCTGAGCACTATGCACCAAACTATCACCTATCCTTGATACTGGGTACCCAACTACCACCTATCTATACACCAGGCACCTATCCACTATCCAGGACACCACACACCCAACTGTCAACTATACTGGACTTTGAGCACCTATCCTTGACACTAGGTACCAAACTAGGATCCATACCAAACATTTACCAAACTATCATTTATCCCAGACACCAAGAACTCCGCTATCACCTATACCAGACATTGGGCACCCAATAATCACCTATCCTGGACACTGGACATCCAGCTACACCCTATTCTGTACAAGGTTAGGTTTTGGGTTTCAGACAACATACAGCTAGATGTTGGGGTTTGGCTAGGGGAAGGTTATGTTTTTTGAGCCAGGGCAGAGGGAGGTTTACATGTTAGGGTTCAGGGAAGGAAGGAGTTATGTGTTGGGGTTCAGGCAGGGAAGGGGTTATGTGTTGGGGTTTAGGCAGTGGTTATGTGTTGAGGTTCAGGCAGGAAAGGGGATATGTGTAGGGGTTCAGGCAGGGAAGGGGTTATGTGTTGGGTTCAGGCAGGTAAGGGGTTATGTGTTGGGGTTCAGGCGGGGAAGGGGTTATGTGTAGGGGTTCAGGCAGGGAAGGGGTTATGTGTTGGGGTTTAGGCAGTGGTTATGTGTTGAGGTTCAGGCAGGGAAGGGGTTATGTGTTGGGTTCAGGAAGGGAAGGGGTTATGTGTTGGGTTCAGGCAGGTAAGGGGTTATGTGTTGGGGTTCAGGCAGGGAAGGGGTTATGTGTTGGGGTTCAGGCAGGGAAGGGGTTATGTGTAGGGGTTCAGGCAGGGAAGGGGTTATGTGTTGGGTTCAGGCAGGTAAGGGGTTATGTGTTGGGGTTCAGGCAGGGAAGGTGTTATGTGTAGGGGTTCAGGCAGGGAAGGGGTTATGTGTTGGGGTTCAGGGAGGGAAGGGGTTATGTGTTGGGGTTCAGGCAGGGGGTTAGGTGTTGGGATTCAGGCAGGGAAGGGGTTATGGGTTGGGGTATGGGAGGAGTAGAGTCTGGGGTCTGGGCAGGGGGAGGGTAAAGTATTGGAGTAGAGGAGGAGTAGAGTCTGGGCAGGGGGAGGGTAAAGTGTTGGGGTAGGGGAGGAGTAGAGTCTGGGGTCTGGGCAGGGGGAGGGTTAAGTGTTGGGGTAGGGGAGTAGAGTCTGGGGTCTGGGCAGACAATGGCATGTGTAACGAACCGTCCTGTTGTGATAACATTTTGCCCTTTCTGTTCCGGGTTTATCCCCTCGGTAGGCGGTCTTCCCGTTCGCCCCCTCGGTAGGCGGTCTTCCCGTTCGCCCCCTCGGTAGGCGGTCTTCCCGTTCGCCCCCTCGGTAGGCGGTCTTCCCGTTCGCCCCCTCGGTAGGCGGTCTTCCCGTTCGCCCCCTCGGTAGGCGGTCTTCCCGTTCGCCCCTTGGTACAGCTGTATATGTTTAGCAGCTGGTATGTAGACAGACATTCTACACTGTTGGTTTAGGGGGGGGAATGGGGACTTGTAGTCTTTCACTTCTCTACATTTCATACTGTGGTGATTGCGGTTGTGCTGTAGAGCTTTGTTCTGGGGGGGGACCAGGGGCCAGACTGTCTGGTGGGGGTGAAGGGGGCAGGGATTACTGCCAGGATGTGCTGTAATAAAGATTCATTCATTCACCCAACACGAAGTTCCGACTCGTGGTTTGGGATATCAGGGAAGGATTGGTTTTGAGCTCTAATACCCACCTTGGCAGAGCACTGGAAGACTTGCCGGAAAAGGGGACCATTGGCTGAGAGGCATCACTCCACACGAGGAAGCCCAGGCAGAACGGCTCCACCACAGCATGCAAGGAAGAACACGCACAAGGAGCCATCTCCAAATACTGCCCCCCCCCCCCCCCAAGCAGGGCATCTCCTACCGCTTCCTGGAGGCAGTGGACACGGCCATCTCTGACTGTGATGGCGTGCTCTGGTGAAGAGGCAGTCCTGGGGGCACGCCCAGAGCTGGTCGTAGGGCTGGAGCCGAGCAAGAGAGGGTCTTCACTAAAAACAGTATGAAGATTTGTGCCACATACACCCACACGCTGGGCTACTTAGGCTTCGCCATCGAGCTTGTGGGGTATTCGGTCCAACTTGGAAGGGGGAGGGGCAATAGAATACCTCCAGCGTTTGGATGAGGTTTCCAATCTGGTCAATCTCCCCCTTGATTGGCGGTGTCTATAGGGCCAATAAACAGGCAGCGTGTACACCGCGACTTCACTGAAGGCAACTCATCCACCAATCCCAGGATAAAGTAGGCATACGATTGGCTAGGCATCCTCAGCCAGACATTTGGAAGATTCTGCTGTCTGCCAGCAGGTGGAGCTGATCGTCCATCGAAAAGCAGAGAAATAACAACACAGACCAGGAAACTTCAATCATTTATTAGAAAAGAACAAAACCATAAAAACCACACAAAATGGGAGGGGCCAGGTCATGTGATTACGTGAAGGTCAGAGAGAAGGCGCGGTACCGGAAGTTGGTGAACACATCGATCTTAGAGCCGCTGCCAGCCGCCGTGAGAACCTGCCGAGTGAAACTGGATCAATGGCGGCACCAGGATCGGGAGAGCTCCACCCACACACTGAGCTCCACCCACAATGACCAATTTCCCTCCCCTCACACACACACTGACCAACCACCTCCACCCACGCTCTTCATATTGCAGCTCTCTCCAGGTTGCTTTTCTGTTACAGACCAGGCACTTATAACACCAGCCCCCCCCTCCCCTTGTAACATCAGCCCCCCCCTTATAACACCAGGTCCCCGCCTCCCTTATAACACCACCCCTCCCCCTAATAACACCACCCCTCCCCCTTATAACACCAGGTCCCCCTCCCCCTAACACCAGCCCCCCCAATATACGATTCTATCCGTGCAGGGAGGGGGCGTACCTTGTTCTCCTGGGAGGTCTCATTGATGCACAGGGAGTAGATGGAGCAGGGGGTGCAGGGGATCTGGGCGCGGATCTCTCCATTGATCTGGCAGTGGTTGATGTGCGGGGCCTGACCGGCACAGAGGATCTGACCAGAAGACACAGGGGGGGGGGGGGAGCCGTCAGAGGAAGACCACACACAAGGAGAAGGAGGGGTGGAGACATAGGTGAGGGGGTGGGATGTGTAACACACAGGCGAGGGGGGTGGGGCTGCGCGTAGCAGGTGAGGGAGTGGCACAGGGCGTGACAGACAGGTGAGGGGGTGGGGCTGCGTGTAGCACACAGGCGAGGTTGGGTGGGGCTGCGTGTAGCACACAGGCGAGGTTGGGTGGGGCTGCGTGTAGCACACAGGCGAGGTTGGGTGGGGCTGCGTGTAGCACACAGGTGAGGGGGGGTGGGGCTGCGTGAAGCACACAGGTGAGGGGGGGTGGGGCTGCGTGAAGCACACAGGTGAGGGGGGGTGGGGCTGCGTGAAGCACACAGGTGAGGGGGGGTGGGGCTGCGTGAAGCACACAGGTGAGGGGGGGTGGGGCTGCGTGAAGCACACAGGTGAGGGGGGGTGGGGCTGCGTGAAGCACACAGGTGAGGGGGGGTGGGGCTGCGTGAAGCACACAGGTGAGGGGGGGTGGGGCTGCGTGAAGCACACAGGTGAGGGGGGTGGGGCTGCGTGAAGCAGACAGGTGAGGGGGGTGGGGCTGCGTGTAGAACACAGGCGAGGGGGGTGGGGCTGCGTGTAGAACACAGGCGAGGGGGGTGGGGCTGCGTGTAGAACACAGGCGAGGGGGGTGGGGCTGCGTGTAGAACACAGGCGAGGGGGGTGGGGCTGCGTGTAGAACACAGGCGAGGGGGGTGGGGCTGCGTGTAGAACACAGGTGAGGGAGTGGCACAGGGCGTGACAGAAAGGTGAGGGGGGTGGGGCTGCGTGTAGCACACAGGTGAGGGGGTGGGGCTGCGTGCAGCAGGTGAGGGAGTGGCACAGGGCGTGGCAGACAGGTGAGGAGGGTGGGGCTGCGTGTAGCACACAGGCGAGGGGGGTGGGGCTGCGTGTAGCACACAGGCGAGGGGGGTGGGGCTGCGTGTAGCACACAGGCGAGGGGGGTGGGGCTGCGTGTAGCACACAGGCGAGGGGGGTGGGGCTGCGTGTAGCACACAGGCGAGGGGGGTGGGGCTGCGTGTAGCAGGTGAGGGAGTGGCACAGGGCGTGACAGACAGGTGAGGGGGTGGGGCTGCGTGTAGCACACAGGTGAGGGGGGTGGGGCTGCGTGTAGCACACAGGTGAGGGAGTGGCACAGGGCGTGACAGACAGGTGAGGGGGTGGGGCTGCGTGTAGCACACAGGCGAGGGGGGTGGGGCTGCGTGTAGCACACAGGTGAGGGGGGTGGGGCTGCGTGTAGCACACAGGTGAGGGAGTGGCACAGGGCGTGACAGACAGGTGAGGGGGTGGGGCTGCGTGTAGCACACAGGTGAGGGGGGTGGGGCTGCGTGTAGCACACAGGTGAGGGAGTGGCACAGGGCGTGGCGGACAGGTGGGAGGGGTACAGAAGGACATGAAAGCCTCACCAGATCCTGGTAGAACATGACTTGCTGCTGGCTGTCCTGAATGGGGAATATCGTAGTCGGTGTCACAGAACGAAGATGCCACAAAGAAAGCATGGGGCCCCCACCACACACCTGGAAGACATCAGGATCACGTCCAATCACAGAGAACACAATAATATGGTAACCTGCCGCTGACAAGGACAGGATCCAAATCCAGATTGTGCCGCCAGTCATGATGGAAAACGAGACGAGAAGCACCACACATGCAGCAATAAATGTCCGGAGACAGAACCGCCACACAACTGATACCAATTTATTGTGCGGGTCCCGAAGAAAGGGACAACAAGTCCCACAAGTCCCATAACCGAGATCAGAGAGCGGCTCCACTGGGTTGGACTGATGTGGCCGAATCCAACATTTCCATAGCAACGCGTTTCATCGCACAGCCTCTTCGCCAAGCTACCAACTTAACAGAGGATGCGCCTCGAAACGCGTTGCTACAGAGACGCTGGGTCCGGCCACATCAGTCCCACACAGTGGAGTCCATTTATATCAGTGCATTTGTGGTGATTGGCACAATAAACCCACAGTCCTTCCCGGAACTCCTCCCCCTTCCCCCAAACAGCTAACATAACTACAGGCCATCCCGGAACTCCTCCCCCTTCCCCCAAACAGCTAACATAACTACAGGCCATCCCGGAACTCCTCCCCCTGCCCCCAAACAGCTAACATAACTACAGTCCTTCCCGGAACTCCTCCCCCTTCCCCCAAAAAGCTAACATAACTACAGGCCATCCCGGAACTCCTCCCCCTTCCCCCAAACAGCTAACATAACTACAGTCCTTCCCGGAACTCCTCCCTCTTCCCCCAAACAGCTAACATAACTACAGTCCTTCCCGGAACTCCTCCCCCTTCCCCCAAACAGCTAACATAACTACAGTCCTTCCCGGAACTCCTCCCCCTTCCCCCAAACAGCTAACATAACTACAGTCCTTCCCGGAACTCCTCCCCCTTCCCTTCGACAGATAACATAACTACAGTCCTTCCCGGAACTCCTCCCCCTTCCCCCAAACAGATAACATAACTACAGTCCTTTCCGGAACTCCTCCCCCTTCCCCCAAACAGCTAACATAACTACAGTCCTTCCCGGAACTCCTCCGCCTTCCCCCAAACAGATAACATAATTACAGTCCTTCCCGGAACTCCTCCCCCTCGACAGATAACATAACTACAGTCCTTCCCGAAACTCCTCGCCCTTCCCCCAAACAGATAACATAACTACAGTCCTTCCGGAAACTCCTCCCCCTTCCCCCAAAACAGATAACATAATTACAGTCCTTCCCGAAACTCCTCCCCCTTCCCTTCCCCCAGACCGATAACATAACTACAGTCCTTTCTGGAACTCCTCCCTCTTCCCTTCCCCAAAACCCGACAGATAACATAACTACAGTCCTTCCCGGAACTCCTCCCCTCTTCCCAAACCCCAGACAGATAACATAACAACAACAGCCCCTTCTGGAATTTCTCCCCCTTCCCTTCCCCCAAACAGAGAACATCATATAATGTCCTTCCAGGAACTCCTCCCACACCCTCTCCTCCAATCCTAGATAGACAACAAACTGTAACCCCGCCCTCACCATCCAATCTGAGTCCGTGGCCAGACAGCTGATCCACTTCCCGTACTGGGGCCGGGCGCACTCCTAGGAAAAACAGGAAGGTGAGACACAGAGATGGACGAGCTATGGAGGAAGGAAGTGAGAGACAGGAAGCCGGTGGACAGAGATATGGGGCAGAGGACAGAAAAAGAGGGGGGGGGGGTAAGGTTGAGACAGAGATGAGGAGGCGCTGTATACCTCATATTTATACACCTCGATCTTGTGTGTCTGTGATCCGTTCCGGAGATCTGGTAACAGAATACAATGATCAGTGATAAGAAGGATAACCCCTCCCCTCCCCTCCCCCGTCACATCACTCACCCCAGAGCCGGACTGAGCCGTCCTCACTCCCTGACACACACTCTCTCTGCTGCTGCCGCAATGCCAGACAGTGGATGTAGTCCTCGTGTCCCTGGAGCGCCATCTAAAGGCAGAACATCACACAAGGACAACCAATCTTATAAAGACCACAGCATGGACCGCCACCCCGGGTGGACTCCCAGACCACAGCATGGACCGCCACCCCGGGTGGACTCCCAGACCACAGCATGGACCGCCACCCCGGGTGGACTCCCAGACCACAGCATGGACCGCCACCCCGGGTGGACTCCCAACCCTCCCAGACCACAGCATGGACCGCCACCCCAGGTGGACCCCCACACTATCAGACCACAAAATAGACCGCCACCCCAGGTGGTCCCCCACCCTCCCAGACAACAGCATGGACTGCCACCCCAGGTGGTCCCCCGCCCTCCCAGACCACAGCATGGACCCCCAACCCTCCCAGACCACAGTATGGACCGCTACCCCAGGTGGACCCCCAACCCTCCCAGATCACAGCATGGACCGCCACCTCAGGTGGACCCCCAACCCTCCCAGACCACAGCATGGACCGCCACCCCAGGTGGACCCCCAACCCTCCCAGACCACAGCATGGACCGCCACCCCAGGTGGACCCCCAACCCTCCCAGACCACAGCATGGACCGCCACCCCAGGTGGACCCCCAACCCTCCCAGACCACAGCATGGACCGCCACCCCAGGTGGACCCCCAACCCTCCCAGACCACAGCATGGACCGCCACCCCGGGTGGACCCCCAACCCTCCCAGACCACAGCATGGACCGCCACCCCGGGTGGACTCCCAGACCACAGCATGGACCGCCACCCCGGGTGGACTCCCAGACCACAGCATGGACCGCCACCCCGGGTGGACTCCCAACCCTCCCAGACCACAGCATGGACCGCCACCCCAGGTGGACCCCCACACTATCAGACCACAAAATAGACCGCCACCCCAGGTGGTCCCCCACCCTCCCAGACAACAGCATGGACTGCCACCCCAGGTGGTCCCCCGCCCTCCCAGACCACAGCATGGACCCCCAACCCTCCCAGACCACAGTATGGACCGCTACCCCAGGTGGACCCCCAACCCTCCCAGATCACAGCATGGACCGCCACCCCAGGTGGACCCCCAACCCTCCCAGACCACAGCATGGACCGCCACCCCAGGTGGACCCCCAACCCTCCCAGACCACAGCATGGACCGCCACCCCAGGTGGACCCCCAACCCTCCCAGACCACAGCATGGACCGCCACCCCAGGTGGACCCCCAACCCTCCCAGACCACAGCATGGACCGCCACCCCAGGTGGACCCCCAACCCTCCCAGACCACAGCATGGACCGCCACCCCAGGTGGACCCCCAACCCTCCCAGACCACAGCATGGACCGCCACCCCAGGTGGACCCCCAACCCTCCCAGACCACAGCATGGACCGCCACCCCAGGTGGACCCCCAACCCTCCCAGACCACAGCATGGACCACCACCCCAGGGTGACTCACAGTAAACGCTCCGGTCTCCAGATCCATGACATGGATGTGACAGCTGCCTCCTCCCAGGAGAAGAGAATTGTCCTGTATGGGGGCAAAAGGAGAATGTTACCCCCAGGACAGCAATATACGACACCCCCCCTTATACAGACACATATTATCATACAGGATGTATATAGTGCCAATACTTTGTGCTGTAGGATAGACAGTACTGTTACAATACAAGAGGGTTGGGGAGTTCCTGCTCATAGGAGCCTACAATCTAAAAGGGGAGAAGCAAGTCAGACAAAAATGTTATGACTGTGGGGGAGGGGGAGGCATTGTACAGGGTAAGAGCTCAGTTTTTAGGTGGGATTGGCCTCCCAGAAGAGAGGAGTTTTCAGGGATCGCCTTAAGATGGACAGATAGAGATAGTTGAACAGATTAGGGTAGGGAGTTCCAGATGATGAGAGAGGCTCTGGAGAAGTTCTGGAGGTGATAAGGGAGGTAGAGAGCAGGATGTCTTGGGAGGAACAGAGGACTATTTGGGCAATAATATGGGAGGAGGTTGGTGATGTAGCTCACTGCAGAGTTGCAGATGGGTTCATATGTTGTTAGTATTCTAAGTTTTATCCTTTGGGTGATCAGGAGCCAATGGAGGGATTGGCAGAGAGGGGTGGAGGACACTGAATGGAGGGCTAGTGGAGGGATTGGCAGAGGGGGATGGAGGACACTGAGTGGAGGCCAGTGGAGGGATTTGCAGAGAGGGGTGGAGGACACTGAATGGAGGGCTAGTGGAGGGATTGGCAGAGAGGGGTGGAGGCCACTGAATGGATTGGCGGAGAGGGGTGGAGGCCACTGAATGGATTGGCGGAGAGGGGTGGAGGACACTGAATGGATTGGCGGAGAGGGGTGGAGGCCACTGAATGGATTGGCGGAGAGGGGTGGAGGACACTGAATGGAGGCCACAAATAGAACTATATAGACACATTTTTATTACCAATAACCTACTAATATACACAACCCGCCCATCACCTGAACCCCTCCCCCCCTCAGGCTCGGAAACGAGGACACATGGATCCCATACATGACACCTTTTTCCAAAAATCTGATCTTATAAAAGAAAGAAGCCACGCCCCCAGAGACTGACAGACAGCAGCTACGGGGACCTGACATTCCTCCACGCCTTTGTCCAGGCTCCCAGCCTCCACCTGTCCTTCTCAGGACCCCGAATCTTCCCAACCTCACCCAGAATGTTGTGCACCACCACCTCGGCAGGAGGAAACCTGACACCGTGCATTCCACGTGTAGTAATGGACTACTAAACTGACTAGAAAAAGGGTCTCAAAATCCTGGTGAGTCTGAAAGGCTTCGTACAGCCACTCTGCATAACACATTCAGTAAAGGATCCCCAGAGCCCCAACCCACCTGCTTATAGACTTTTATATTGAAGAGGCATTGAAGCAAGAATGGTCCATCGTCTCCTCCACCCACCACACCCCACTTTGACAACCCCAATTCCCCACATAGCGATGCCTCAAGTTGTCCTTGGCATGGGACGAGCGCCAGGCCAAATCCTGAAACTTTAGAGGGATTCTCTCCAGATTAATCAAGCACAGACCCTCCCCCATAACCAGGCCAGGGAAATCCCTCCCCCATAACCGGGTAATCCCTCCCCCATGACCGGTCCGGGGAAATCCCTCCCCCATAACCGGGCAAATCCCTCCCCCATAACCGGGCCGGGGAAATCCCTCCCCCATAACCGGGTAATCCCTCCCCCATGACCGGTCCGGGGAAATCCCTCCCCCATAACCGGGCAAATCCCTCCCCCATAACCGGGCAAATCCCTCCCCCATAACCGGGCAAATCCCTCCCCCATAACCGGGCCAGTGAAATCCCTCCCCCATAACCGGGCAATCCCTCCCCCATAACCGGGCCAGGGAAATCCCTCCCTTATAACCGGGCAAATCCCTCCCCCATAACCGGGCAAATCCCTCCCCCATAACCGGGCCAGGGCAATCCCTCCCCCATAAGTGGGGCTGGGCAATCCCTCCCCCATAACAGGGCAATCCCTCCCCCATAACAGGGCAAATCCCTCCCCCATAACAGGGCAAATCCCTCCCCCATAACCGGGCAAATCCCTCCCCCATAAGTGGGCCAGGGCAATCCCTCCCCCATAAGTGGGCCAGGGCAATCCCTCCACCATAACCGGGCAATCCCTCCACCATAACCGGGCCAGGGCAATCCCTCCCCCATAAGTGGGCAAATCCCCCCCCCCATAACAGGGCAAATCCCTCCCCCATAACAGGGCAAATCCCTCCCCCATAACAGGGCAAATCCCTCCCCCATAACAGGGCAAATCCCTCCCCCATAACAGGGCAAATCCCTCCCCCATAGATCCATTATCTCCTGTGCTCAAGGACTCAGATCAAACAGGCGTCACTGACTAGCAGCGTGTTGTGTGTTCATCCGCTGGTGATCAGAGGTTGTGCAGCTCCATCATGAAGCTGGGGAAGCGCAATAAAACTGTAGAGGAGGATGAAAGAAAGAGCGCACCAACCTTGCGCATTACCTCCATAAATAGTGACTCATTTTATTAATAAGGAAATATACTCACAGAATGATTGTATAACAGGCATAAGTAACCAGAATCCAAACAGGGTTACAGGTAAATCAAAAAGGGGGGGGGGGATGAAGGCTAACGCGTTTCGGAGGGTGCTCCCTTCTTCATCAGAGCTGGGTTTGGCAGATAGAAACTTCAGTATGGCAGAGTTCCCATGGCAAGGAGACCTCCAGCCACTGAGTGTCAGTATTACAGCAGTCCCCGAGTGTCGGTATTACAGCAGTCCCCGAGTGTCGGTATTACAGCAGTCCCCGAGTGTCGGTATTACAGCAGTCCCCGAGTGTCGGTATTACAGCAGTCCCCGAGTGTCGGTATTACAGCAGTCCCCGAGTGTCGGTATTACAGCAGTTCCCCGAGTGTCGGTATTACAGCAGTTCCCCGAGTGTCGGTATTACAGCAGTTCCCCGAGTGTCGGTATTACAGCAGTCCCCGAGTGTCGGTATTACAGCAGTTCCCCGAGTGTCGGTATTACAGCAGTTCCCCGAGTGTCGGTATTACAGCGGTCCCTGAGTGTCAGTATTACAGCAGTCCCCGAGTGTCGGTATTACAGCAGTTCAGCCTGTTTAGTCATTGCTGGAATACTGACACTCAGTGGCTGGAGGTCTCCTTGCCATGGCAACTCTGCCATACTGAAGTTTCTATCTGCCAAACCCAGCTCTGATGAAGAAGGGAGCACCCTCCGAAACGCGTTAGCCTTCACCCCCCCCCCCTTTTTGATTTACCTGTAACCCTGTTTGGATTCTGGTTACTTATGCCTGTTATACAATCATTTCGTGAGTATATTTCCTTATTAATAAAATTAGTCACTATTTATTGAGGTAATGCGCAAGGTTTGTGCGCTCTCTCTTTCATCTTCCTCTACAATCCCTCCTCCATAACCGGGCAATCCCTCCCCCATAACCGGGCAATCCCTCCCCCATAACCGGGCAATCCCTCCCCCATAACCGGGCAATCCCTCCCCCATAACCGGGCAATCCCTCCCCCATAACCAGGCAATCCCTCACCCATAACCAGGCAATCCCTCACCCATAACCAGGCAATCCCTCCCCCATAACCAGGCAATCCCTCCCCCATAACCGGGCAATCCCTCCTGTAGCAAACTAGCTCATCAGAGATGGACGTGGAGTTCCCCTTTTTTATTAGACGTATTCCTCAATCCTTTATTCCCTTCCCCCTCCCTTCCTGAGAGGCACAGGGACAGATGTGTAAGTGTTAGAAGTTGCTGGCAAGCTGGAGCAGCAGGGGGCCCAGCACTACAAAGCCCCCCCATAGAGACAGCAGACTGTAATGGACCGCCTGACAGCACCTCTATCAATCCCTTGGCAGAGCCTCCCCAGAGTGCGGAGTCTAAGCACCGGAACACTTGTTCACCAGGGCCCCTGATGGTGGGGATGGACTTGGAGCGCTCCGGTACCAGGTCGCAGCTGCTAGGTATCTCCAACAGGGGTAGAGGAGTCTGACAGGAGCTCCAGGGGGCTAAGAGTCTGATGTGAGGGAGCCTAGTGATCCCTGCGGGATGGATTGATGAGCTAAATCAGAGTCATACAGGCCGGGTGGGCAACTAGCAGGTCGGTGAGGTACAAAACGGTAGGCAAAGGATAGTCGGGTCACACGCAGGGTCAATACCAAAAGATCAGATTTAAAGGGGAACATCCAGGAGCAGAGTCAGGTAGGCCAAGGGTCAGGACAGGAGATAGCAAGGTCAAACAATCCAGATCAAGATACTCACAACACAGGTAACAGGATACAAAGACCATTCGGCAACAAGTGTTTGTGCAGAGCTGGCTTAAGTAGCCCGCCCTGCACCTGACAGGCGTAGCCTAGGTCCTAGTGCCTGCCTAGTACTGTCAAGACGACGGGTGCGCCTGGGTCCTAGTGCCCTGCCACCTACACGTCTTGGCAAACACCTACGCCTGTGTAGACCCATGCGTCGCGATGGTCCCTGACATTGCCCCCCCCCTATGGGTACCCTCCGGGTGCCCAATTGATCTCTCCACTGTGGGTGATCACGCACGAACCCCCGCATAAGTCTAGGGGCATGAACATTTTGAGCGGGTTCCCAAGAATTCTCCTCAGGACCATAGCCTTTCCACTTAATCAGAACCTGGGTCTGGCCCCCCCCTCCTCCGACAGTTCAAGATTGCTTCTACCTCAAATTCCTCCTGTTCCCCTACTATAATAGCCTCTGGGGGCCTGGATTCCCGATCCGGAAATGGGTCTGTGGCTACTGGTTTCAGCAAAGAGACGTGGAACACAGGATGAATCTTGAAGGTCTCAGGAAGGACCAGCTCGTAAGCTACCTCATTGATCATGCGTTTAACCTGGAAGGGGCCTAAAAATTTTGGTCCTAATTTCTTAGATGGGCACTGCAATTTTAGGTTAGTCGTTGCTAACCAGACCTTGTCACCAGGCTGCAATATTAATTCCCCCCCTTCGTTTTTTGTCAAACGCCTCCTTGTTGTCTTCCTGGGCTTTAGCCATGGCTTCTTGTAATCGTTTGAAAAAAAATCCATCATGTTTTGGGTAGCTGGGACCGTGCTTTCCGCAATCAGGTCAGGCATGAATGTGGGGTGGAACCCATAATTCGAAAAAAACGGTGACTGTCCTGTAGCAGAGTGATTCGCATTGTTGAATGCAAATTCCGCCAGGGGCAAGAGGGTCAGCCAATCATCCTGTACAAATGAAGTGTAACATCTCAGATATTGCTCTAACGTCTGATTGGTCCTCTCTGTCTGCCCGTTGGTCTGAGGATGGAAGGCGGAAGAAAGCGAGAGCTTAATGCCCAGGGCCTTGCATAGGGCCCTCCAAAATTTGGAGGTGAACTGCACCCCTCGGTCAGATACCACATCCTCAGGAACCCCATGTAGCCCAACTACTTCTCTGATAAAGATCCTGGCGGTCTCTTCTGCTGATGGGGTCCCCTTCAGTGGTACAAAATGGCCCATCTTTGAACGTCTGTCCACTACAACGAAAATTGCCGTGTGTCCTTGGGATGGAGGAAGTTCCACTATGAAATCCATAGCAATCTTCTGCCAACATCGGGTGGGAATGGGTAGTGGGCGTAGCAGCCCCCAAGCCTTGTTCCTGGTTGGTTTATTCCTTTGGCAAATCGTACAAGATTCCACGTAGTGTTCACAGTCCTTGTTCATTTCAGGCCACCAGAAGGTGCGTTTAAGCAGTTCCAATGTTTTTGCCGCTCCGAAGTGCCCCGCCATTGGGTGATCGTGACAGTGCCCTAATACCTGTGTCTGCACCTCCTTTGGAACCACAATCAGCCCCTCTTTCCGTATCGGTCCTTCTTCGCGGGAGAGTGGTACTCCTGGCACTGTGGAACAAGCCTCAGATGCGTCCTGCAACTTAACTCTCAGTTCCGTTTGGAGAGCCAAAAAGTTTCCAGCAGACAGAATCGTATCCGGGTTGAGTTCTTCCTCAGGATCCTCAAACATACGAGACAGGGCATCTGGCTTTGTGTTCTTTGAACCTGGCCTGTACGTGATGTGGAATGATAATCGCAAGAAAAACAGGGCCCACCTGGCTTGGCGTGGTCTTAGACGTTTGGCTGTTTTCAAATATTCGAGATTTTTATGATCCGTGAAAATCAAAATTGGGTGCGCCGCTCCTTCACGTAGATATCTCCATTCCTCCAACGCGGTCTTGATGGCCAACAGTTCTCGGTCCCCGATGTCATAAATGCGTTCTGCCGAAGTAAGTTTCCTAGAGAAGAACTCCACTGGGTGTAGCAGTTCTTTGGGCCCCTTCCTTTGTGACAAGATGGATCCTACTGCGTTCTCGGATGCGTCTACCTCTAGTACAAAGGGCAGTGCCGTATCCGGGTGACCCAGAATGGGAGCGGTGGTAAATAGTCGCTTCAGGGTCTCAAATGCTTCTTGAGCTCCTGATGTCCATTTAAAGCGACTTCCTGACTTAGTCAACTGCGTGATACGGGAGACCAGACCTGAAAAGTTCCTGATGAATTTTCGATAAAAGTTGGCGAATCCAATAAACCTTTGGACGCCCTTTTTATCGGTTGGAGCTGGCCAATCAAGGATTGCCGAGACCTTTTGGGGATCCATTGCGATCCCCGCAGTGGAGATGATCAAACCCAGAAAATAAATGCTCTGCTGCTCAAAACTACACTTCTCTTCTCGGCCTTGGCGTATAGGCCGTGCAAGCGCAGTCGCTCCAGGACCTTTACATGGCTTCTGTGGATGTCTAGGGATGGGGAAAAAAATCAGAATATCATCCAGGTAGACAATAACAAAAATGTCCAAGAAATCTCTAAACACATCATTCACAAAATGCTGAAACGTAGCCGGGGCATTGCATAGTCCAAAAGGCATGACCAGGTCCTCAAAGTGACCAGACCTAGTACGGAAGGCTGTCTTCCACTCATCCCCCTCCCGGATGCATACCAAGTTATATGCCCCACGCAGATCCAGCTTCGTGAAGCAGACCGCTGTCCTTAGGCTTTGAAACAACTCGGGAACCAACGGTAGGGGGTAGCGGTTTTTAATGGTTACCCGATTTAATTCCCTATAATCCACACAGGGCCTCAATGTTCTGTCTTTTTTCTCCACAAAGAAAATACCCGCCCCTGCCGGTGAAGTGGAAGGGCGGATGAACCTCTTCTGGAGATTCTCCTCAATGTACTCCTTCAATACCCCCAATTCTCTCTCAGACAGTGGAAAGATACGACCAAAAAGGGATCTCAGAACCTGGCAATAAATCGATGGGACAATCATATGGTCGATGTGGGGGTAATGTGTCAGCCCCCCGTTTACTAAACACATCTAAATACCCGTGGCATGCTGCTGGCACAACCTGTCTTAAGCTAGCATCCTCCTCAGCACATAAGAGGATTTGGGGGCCCCGGGGCATGGCAGTTTTCCTGACAATAGTCAGAGGAAAAACTAAGAGACCCAATTGATCTGGGGGTTGTGGGCCTGCAGCCACGGAAGCCCCAGAATCACTGGAAAAAGGGGTGACGCAATAGCGTCAAAATGTAACAACTCCTGGTGGGAGCCCGATATGGTGGTGAGTATGGGAGGGGTTTCTTGGTCAACTAAACCTGATTTTATCTGAGAGCCATCAGCCAAGAACAAATTAAGCCCCCATTTCCTGGCCTGTAGTGGTATCCCCTGCTGGCGGGCAAAACCAAGATCAAGGAAGCAACTGCAGGCCCCCGAATCAATGATTGCAGTGGTCTCCACAGTTCTTTCCGGCAGCTGAAACAAGAGGGGTACCGCTAAGTAACTGGATTGACTTATGTTACTCAGAGACAAAGGAACTGTAGATCGTGACTTACGTGTCTTTACTGGGCAGTTCCGCACAGCAAGTCCAGCTTCCTCGCAGTAAAAGCACAGGTTCCTGGCACGTCTTCTCTAGCGTTCCTCGGGGGTGAGGGCCTGCCGAGCCAATCCCAGCTGCATAGGCTCAGAAGTGTCAGTGGGAACGGCTGGTGGAACATCGGCAGGAACGGGGTGACCTGTGCCCCTGGAGGGTGTCCAAGTAGCTCCTTGACCCTGACCTGTCCTCTCAGACCGGCGTTCCCGTAACCTGCGATCAATTTGTATCGCCAGGTCGATCAGATCCTTTAGGGACTCGGGGAGGCCAACCCGGGCTAACTCATCTTTAAGCCCCTCCGAGAGTCCGACCCGGAATTGGTGACGCAGGGCTGCGTCGTTCCAATGCGTGTCCCCCATCCATCGCCTGAACTCGGAGGCATATTCCTCCGCAGCTCGACGACCCTGTCGTAGGGCATAAAGGGTGGTTTCAGCCGAAACCGCCCGTTGGGGGTCGTCATAGAGGACCGACATGGCTTTAAAAAATGCGTCCAAAGTCTGCAATTGGGGGTCCTGCGTTTCCCTTAGTCTAAGGGCCCAATCCTGGGGTTCGTCTTGCAGCAAGGAAATTACAAATCCTACTTTGACCGACTCCGTGGTAAACGAACGAGGTTGTAAGTCAAAATATAAGTAACAGGCATTTTTAAATGTCCTAAAACGTGCTCGATCTCCCCGAAAACGTTCAGGCATGGGCACGCGGGGTTGGGCTGGTGGAGCTGCAGCCCCTATGAGCGATCCAGAAGTTACCTCAGCGTCAACAGCTAAGGCCTGGCTCTGAGGGGGATCCCCGGACACAGTCAAAGTGTCAAACCGATCTTCCAATTGGGCGCATTTGTCCTGCAGGGCAGTTACTGCCTGCGTCAGGGCGGACAAATGTTGACACATCACTTCAAAGGGGGAAGGATTCCCTCCAGACTCAGTCATGGCCGAATGGTACTGTAATGGACCGCCTGACAGCACCTCTATCAATCCCCTGGCAGAGCCTCCCCAGAGTGCGGAGTCTAAGCACTTGTTCACCAGGGCCCCTGATGGTGGGGATGGACTTGGAGCACTCCGGTACCAGGTCGCAGCTGCTAGGTATCTCCAACAGGGGTAGAGGAGTCTGACAGGAGCTCCAGGGGGCTAAGAGTCTGATGTGAGGGAGCCTAGTGATCCCTGCGGGGTGGATGGATGAGCTAAATCAGAGTCATACAGGCCGGGTGGGTAACTAGCAGGTCGGTGAGGTACAAAACGGTAGGCAAAGGATAGTCGGGTCACACGCAGGGTCAATACCAAAAGATCAGATTTAAAGGGGAACATCCAGGAGCAGAGTCAGGCAGGCCAAGGGTCAGGACAGGAGAAGGCAGCAAGGTCAAACAATCCAGATCGAGATACTCACAACACAGGTAACAGGATACAAAGACCATTCGGCAACAAGTGTTTGTGCAGAGCTGGCTTAAGTAGCCCGCCCTGCACCTGACAGGCGTAGCCTAGGTCCTAGTGCCTGCCTAGTACGGTCAAGACAACGGGTGCGCCTGGGTCCTAGTGCCCTGCCACCTACACGTCTTTGCAGACACCTACGCCTGTGTAGACCCATGCGTCGCGATGGTCCCTGACACAGACTCTCTGTCCAAGGGACCTGTGTGATTTCACACCTTGGGGAAGGATGGCAGAACCTTCTCCAGAGTTCAAGGCATTCCCTAGAAGCACAAACAAGATAACATTTGTAACAGATCTGGTTTCCCCGATGTTTCATGTCATGGATTATGACAGATGTTGGTTCTAATTCAGAGTTCGCCCAACTGACCCCGCCCTAAACAGCGTATTGGTCAGTTACTCAGAGCCACCCCCCCTGCTGGGGGACTTTTTAAAAACTCAGGCTAACAGGCCTAAAGAGTTAAGCTAAACACATCTCCCAATTTTTAACATGGTAACAGAGGAGATCAGAGACCCTTCGCTCTGCAACTTGGATCTGCTTACCTTAAGGCTGAACATGGCAAGTAACTTCCCCTTCTAACTCCTCCCTGTTATCTCTGTGCTGAGCTGTTTTCTATGTTATATATATATATATATATATATATATATATATATATATCTTAGTTACATCTCTTTGTAAATATTTTATTGCACCTGTTTGACTCTTTTAGTAATAAATCTTTCTTTCTGAAAGTGTTAAACTGTTTCTAAAGCGCTTACTTGCAATTCATGAATCCCTGCCTTCTGAAGAGACGCTACTGTGTTTGTTTAATCCTCTGCCCAATCGGCCTGTGGTGACCGTATTGGACAGGCGACTTTTCAACCATTACAGTGTATATTTGATAAAGAGAGTTTCCCCTTCCTCTGTACAAAAAGAGGTGGTGACAGTGAAGGGTTAGTTGCGTAATTAACCCGACCCAGTAACAAGCGCATTCAGGCTGCTGGTGCGTCGATTGCGTTCCATTAGCTGGACAATCGCTGTGCAGGGTGCAGCTGAGTGTGGCCTTGTTACACACGTCACATCGCGGTTTTAGATCGGCTGGTCCTTCGGTCACGAGTTTGGTGAGAAGGTCTGGGGTCTGACGCCGCGATCATGACACCTCCCCCATAAGTGGGCCTGGGCAATCCCTCCCCCATAAGTGGGCCATCCCTCCCCCATAACCGGGCTCGGGCAATCCATCCCCATAAGTGGGCCTGGGCAATCCCTCCCCCATAAGTGGGCCATCCCTCCCCCATAACCGGGCCCGGGCAATCCCTCCCCCATAACCGGGCAATCCATCCCCCATAAGTGGGCCGGGGAAATCCCTCCCCCATAACCAGGCCGGGGAAATCCCTCAAGGCCAATGGCTCACTAAAGGCGGATTCAACAACCCTCCTCTCCAGGGCCTTCCTATGAAGAGACTTCATTTCCTCCACCATCGCTTGCCAGATGCCTCAGCATACCGCACCATCACCGAGACCACCTCCTCCACCCAATCACCGAGACCACCTCCTCGGCCCCGTCACCGAGACCACCTCCTCGGCCCCGTCACCGAGACCACCTCCTCGGCCCCGTCACCGAGACCACCTCCTCCGCCCCGTCACCGAGACCACCTCCTCCGCCCCGTCACCGAGACCACCTCCTCCGCCCCGTCACCGAGACCACCTCCTCCGCCCCGTCACCGAGACCACCTCCTCCGCCCCGTCACCGAGACCACCTCCTCCGCCCCGTCACCGAGACCACCGCCCCAGAGATGAAAACACACCATCAGCATAGGCCATGATCCTCAGAGGAAGCTCACCTGGAATGTCCAAAGGCGTTCCTCCACTCTCTAACCTCCTAATGAATGATTGTAACACGTCTAGCAGAGGACTCAAAGGACAACCCTGACGGACACCAGAGTCACCTTAAAATGCTTATAAAACTCGGCTGTCAATCCGTCTGGCCCAGGCGACTTCTTCATGGCAAGATGATCAATAGCTTGAACCACCTCATCTGCCGTGATGTCCTCTGTCAAACCCACAGGAGAACTGCCATTTCCCAGTCCCCGAGCAGAACCGAGAAAACCTGACATGCTTGTCCTCTATAGGTCCGTCCGACCCAGGAGGTCAGCATAACATGACCTGGAGGATTCCAGGATCCCCGACTTTGTCAAGGAAGGAACATTAGAGTGTAAGCTGCTGTGGTGTAGAGGCTGATGTCATCAGACCCGGAAAGAAGTGCAGAATTGTACAAACACGGGATCCATAGACCAACATTGGGTCAGAACACACATCTCCTCACCATCGGGTTCAGGACCAGGCTGTTGATTTCTGGAGTTTCTAGATTGTTCCTGGAGGAATAAGAACACGGAGAGATGATAGGAGATTGTCAGTCACATGGACACCATTACCAGGAACCATTGCAATCCTCAGATCTTACCTGCTGGGGGCCACACGGCTCCATGACGCCACACAGCCCTACAAGACATGAGAGGGGGACGAGAGTTACAGAACTTCACACAATGGGGAGGAGCATTCACTACACGGGGAGGAGGGGCGACCACTACACGGGGAGGAGGGGGAGCAATAACTACACAGGGAAGGGAGGCCACCACACGGGGAGGAGGGGCGACCACTACACGGGGAGGAGGGGCGACCACTACACGGGGAGGAGGGGGAGGAGCAACAATCACTACACAGGGAAGGGAGGCCACTACACGGGGAGGAGGAGCAGCAATCACTACACGGGGAGGAGGGGAGGCCACTACACGGGGAGGAGGAGCAGCAATCACTACACGGGGAGGAGGGGAGGCCACTACACGGGGAGGAGGAGCAGCAATCACTACACGGGGAGGAGGGGAGGCCACTACACGGGGAGGAGGGGAGGCCACTACACGGGGAGGAGGGGAGGCCACTACACGGGGAGGAGGGGAGGCCACTACACGGGGAGGAGGGGAGGCCACTACACGGGAAGGAGGAGGAGGAGCAATCACTACACGGGGAGGAAGACAGATCACCTTCTTACACAGGTCGGTCCACAGCCAGCCCTTCACTTCATTGTCCCCGGCACTGATCAGGTGACGTTCTGTAGAGCTCAGGCAGTAGATGGGACCCGCATGTGCTGTGGACAGAGGTGACACCATTACTGGAATGTTCCATTTTGCAGAGAGTGGACACTACATGGGATGGAAGAACCCCTCCGACTGCTCACCCTGGAACACCGCTGCAGGCTCCTTGTTCTGTTCCTTGGCCTCAGAGCTAAGAGCGGAGGAGAGGCTGCGGAGATAGCAAAGAGTTACAGGGCCACCTGACACCATCGTGTCACCTCCACCGTGCTCACCTCAACGCCCCACCCACACCGTGCTCACCTCAACGCCCCACCCACACCGTGCTCACCTCAACGCCCCACCCACACCACCGGGCTCACCTCAACGCCCCACCCACACCGTGCTCACCTCAACGCCCCACCCACACCACCGGGCTCACCTCAACGCCCCACCCACACCGTGCTCACCTCAACGCCCCACCCACACCACCGGGCTCACCTCAACGCCCCACCCACACCGTGCTCACCTCAACGCCCCACCCACACCACCGGGCTCACCTCAACGCCCCACCCCCACCGGGCTCACCTCAACGCCCCACCCACACCACCGGGCTCACCTCAACGCCCCACCCACACCACCGGGCTCACCTCAACGCCTAACCTCCACCGGGCTCACCTCAACGCCCCACCCCCACCGGGCTCACCTCAACGCCCCACCCACACCACCGTGCTCACCTCAACGCCCCACCCACACCACCGTGCTCACCTCAACGCCCCACCCACACCACCGGGCTCACCTCAACGCCCCACCCACACCACCGGGCTCACCTCAACGCCCCACCCACACCACCGGGCTCACCTCAACGCCCCACCCACACCACCGGGCTCACCTCAACGCCCCACCCACACCACCGGGCTCACCTCAACGCCCCACCCACACCACCGGGCTCACCTCAACGCCCCACCCACACCACCGGGCTCACCTCAACGCCCCACCCACACCACCGGGCTCACCTCAACGCCCCACCCCCACCGGGCTCACCTCAACGCCCCACCCACACCACCGGGCTCACCTCAACGCCCCACCCACACCACCGGGCTCACCTCAACGCCCCACCCACACCACCGGGCTCACCTCAACGCCCCACCCACACCACCGGGCTCACCTCAACGCCTAACCTCCACCGGGCTCACCTCAACGCCCCACCCCCACCGGGCTCACCTCAACGCCCCACCCACACCACCGGGCTCACCTCAACGCCCCACCCACACCACCGTGCTCACCTCAACGCCCCACCCACACCACCGGGCTCACCTCAACGCCCCACCCACACCACCGGGCTCACCTCAACGCCCCACCCACACCACCGGGCTCACCTCAACGCCCCACCTCCACCGGGCTCACCTCAACGCCCCACCCACACCACCGGGCTCACCTCAACGCCCCACCCACACCACCGGGCTCACCTCAACGCCCCACCCACACCACCGGGCTCACCTCAACGCCCCACCCACACAACCGGGCTCACCTCAACGCCCCACCCACACAACCGGGCTCACCTCAACGCCTAACCTCCACCGGGCTCACCTCAACGCCCCACCCGCACTGGGCTCACCTCAACGCCCCACCCCCACCGGGCTCACCTCAACGCCCCACCCCCACCGTGCTCACCTCAACTCCCCACCCACACCACCGGGCTCACCTCAACGCCTAACCTCCACCGGGCTCACCTCAACGCCCCACCCACACCACCGGGCTCACCTCAACGCCCCACCCACACCACCGGGCTCACCTCAACGCCTCACCTCCACCGGGCTCACCTCAACGCCCCACCCGCACCGGGCTCACCTCAACGCCCCACCCCCACCGGGCTCACCTCAACGCCCCACCCCCACCGGGCTCACCTCAACGCCCCACCCCCACCGGGCTCACCTCAACGCCCCACCCGCACCGGGCTCACCTCAGCGCCCCACCCGCAGCGGGCTCACCTCAGCGCCCCACCCGCAGCGGGCTCACCTCAACGCCCCACCCGCACCGGGCTCACCTCAACGCCCCACCCGCACCGGGCTCACCTCAACGCCCCACCCGCACCGGACTCACCTCAACGCCCCACCCGCACCGGACTCACCTCAACGCCCCACCCACACCACCGGGCTCACCTCAACGCCTAACCTCCACCGGGCTCACCTCAACGCCCCACCCACACCACCGGGCTCACCTCAACGCCCCACCCACACCACCGGGCTCACCTCAACGCCCCACCCACACCACCGGGCTCACCTCAACGCCCCACCCACACCACCGGGCTCACCTCAACGCCTAACCTCCACCGGGCTCACCTCAACGCCTAACCTCCACCGGGCTCACCTCAACGCCCCACCCGCACCGGGCTCACCTCAACGCCCCACCCACACCACCGGGCTCACCTCAACGCCCCACCCCCACCGGGCTCACCTCAACGCCCCACCCACACCACCGGGCTCACCTCAACGCCCCACCCACACCACCGGGCTCACCTCAACGCCCCACCCCCACCGGGCTCACCTCAACGCCCCACCCCCACCGGGCTCACCTCAACGCCCCACCCCCACCGGGCTCACCTCAACGCCCCACCCACACCACCGGGCTCACCTCAACGCCCCACCCCCACCGGGCTCACCTCAACGCCCCACCCCCACCGGGCTCACCTCAACGCCCCACCCGCACCGGGCTCACCTCAACGCCCCACCCGCACCGGGCTCACCTCAACGCCCCACCCGCACCGGGCTCACCTCAACGCCCCACCCGCACCGGGCTCACCTCAACGCCCCACCCGCACCGGGCTCACCTCAACGCCCCACCCGCACCGGGCTCACCTCAACGCCCCACCCGCACCGGGCTCACCTCAACGCCTCACCCGCACCGGGCTCACCTCAACGCCCCACCCGCACCGGGCTCACCTCAACGCCCCACCCGCACCGGGCTCACCTCAACGCCCCACCCGCACCGGGCTCACCTCAACGCCCCACCCGCACCGGGCTCACCTCAACGCCCCACCCGCACCGGGCTCACCTCAACGCCCCACCCGCACCGGGCTCACCTCAACGCCCCACCCGCACCGGGCTCACCTCAACGCCCCACCCGCACCGGGCTCACCTCAACGCCCCACCCGCACCAGACTCACCTCAACGCCCCACCCACACCAGACTCACCTCAACGCCCCACCCACACCGGACTCACCTGAACACCCCAATCTGACCCAGGTTGTTCCCAACAGCCAAATATTTTCCACATGGAGAGAAGCACTGACTGAACACCGTCATGTGGAGGAGCTCCAAAGAGCGACCAAAATCCATCTGCAAAAGAGTCGCCACAGAATTATCACCCTACACCATGAATACACCCCCCAGAGGAAATTGACCTCCACCCCATAGGAGATCTGGCCCCCCCATACACCCCCCAGAGGAAATTGGACCCCCACCCCATAGGAGATCTGGCCCCCCCATACACCCCGCAGAGGAGATCTGACCCCCACCCCAGAGGAGATATGGCCCCCACCCCAGAGGAGATATGGCCCCCCCATACACCCCCCATAGGAGATCTGACCCCCCAATACACCCCCAGAGGAGATCTGACCCCCCCCCATACACCCCCCAGAGGAGATCTGACACCCCCCCCTCATACACCCCCCAGAGGAGATCTGACCGCCCCCCCCATACACCCCCCAGAGGAGATCTGACCCCTCTATACACCCCCCAGAGGAAATATGACCCCCCCCGGAATGCCCCTTCCTTTTCGGTTTAGCCGTTTTCTGACGTCACATCGCGCACCTCTGCCGGTAATATGATGTCACGTGATTATGAGGTTTGCTGTGGGCGGGAATTTAGCGTCGCCGGGTGATGACGTTATATCGGGTGGTGTGTAATCGGTGGGCGGGGCGCGCAGAAGGACACGTGATCGGCGTACGTACGTCACGTCCCTCACGCGCCGTCCCCGAGTGTGGTGCGACACCAGCGGAGGCCGAACCGGAACCGACACCAACCTGAGCCTGCCCGGGGCCCCGGGAGAGACAGGTGAGGGGCCACACCGATCACATGACCCGCCCCGCCGCCCGGGACCGACAATACCGGCCGGATAATACCGACACCGACCGACAGATGTCATCCCCTCCTCCACCTCAGCGACCGAGACTGACATGAGGGCCACCGGGGGGTGCGGCCCGAGAGACCCATAGACACCCCACGTCACCCCGAAATTGTCTCCTCCCCCACCGAACCCCAACATGTCCCCTCCCCCCACCGAATTCCAACTTGTCCCCTTCTGCTGAACCCCAACTTGTCCCCTCCCCCCACAGAACCCCAATTTGTCCCCCCCACTGAACCCCAACGTGCCTCCTCTCCCCCACTGAACCCCAACATGTTCCCTCCTGAACCCTATTTCCCCTCCCCCCACTGAACCCCATGTTCCCCCTTCCATTGAACCCCAACATGTCCCCTTCCCCCACTTAATCCCAAAATATCCCCTCCCTAGCTAAACCCTGAAGTATACCTCTCCTCACTGCACCCCAATATATTCCTTAACATATGAAGGGTCCCCGTAATCCATGATCTGTAGAACGTATGAACGGTCCCCATAATCCATGATCTGTAGAATGTATGAAGGGTCCCCATAATCCATGATCTGTAGAACGTATGAAGGGTCCCCGTAATCCATGATCTAGAACGTATGAAGGGTCCCCGTAATCCATGATCTGTAGAACGTATGAAGGGTCCCCATAATCCATGATCTGTAGAACGTATGAAGGGTCCCCATGATCTGTAGAGAAGGGTCCCCGTAATCCATGATCTGTAGAACGTATGAAGGGTCCCCATAATCCATGATCTGTAGAACGTATGAACGGTCCCCATAATCCATGATCTGTAGAACGTATGAAGGGTCCCCATAATCCATGATCTGTAGAACGTATGAAGGGTCCCCATAATCCATGTTCTGTAGAACGTATGAAGGGTCCCCATAATCCATGATCTGTAGAACGTGTGAAGGGTCGTTCTTCCTATAATCCATGATCTGTAGAACGTATGAAGGGTCCCCATAATCCATGATCTGTAGAACGTATGAAGGGTCCTCCTCCCCATAATCCATGATCTGTAGAACGTATGAAGGGTCCCCATAATCCATGATCTAGAACGTATGGAGGGTCCCCATAATCCATGATCTAGAACGTATGAAGGGTCCCCATAATCTAGAACGTATGAAGGGTCCCCATAATCCATGATCTAGAAGGTATGAAGGGTCCTCCTCCCCATAATCCATGATCTGTAGAACGTATGAAGGGTCCCCCTCCCCATAATGCATGATCTGTAGAACGTGTGAAGGGTCGTTCTTCCTATAATCCATGATCTGTAGAACGTATGAAGGGTCCCCATAATCCATGATCTGTAGAACGTATGAAGGGTCCTCCTCCCCATAATCCATGATCTGTAGAACGTATGAAGGGTCTCCATAATCCATGATCTGTAGAACGTATGAAGGGTCCCCATAATCCATGATCTGTAGAACGTATGAAGGGTCCCCATAATCCATGATCTGTAGAACGTATGAAGGGTCCCCATAATCCATGATCTGTAGAACGTATGAAGGGTCCCTCTCCCCATAATCCATGATTTGTAGAACGTATGAAGGGTCCCCATAATCCATGATCTGTAGAACGTATGAAGGGTCCTCCTACCCATAGTCCATGATCTGTAGAACGTATGAAGGGTCCTCCTACCCATAGTCCATGATCTGTAGAACGTATGAAGGGTCCCTCTCCCCATAATCCATGATCTGTAGAACGTATGAAGGGTCCTCCTACCCATAATCCATGATCTGTAGAATGTATGACGGGTCCTCCTTCCCATAATCCATGTTCTCTAGAACGTATGAAGGGTCCCCATAATCCATGATCTGTAGAACGTATGATGGGTCCTCCTTCCCATAATCCATGATCTGTAGAACGTATGAAGGGTCCTCCTCCCCATAATCCATGATCTGTAGAACGTATGAAGGGTCCCCATAATCCATGATCTGTAGAACGTATGATGGGTCCCCATAATCCATGATCTAGAACGTATGGAGGGTCCCCATAATCCATGATCTAGAACGTATGAAGGGTCCCCATAATCCATGATCTAGAATGTATGGAGGGTCCTCCTCCCCATTATCCATGATCTGTAGAACGTATGAAGGGTCCCCATAATCTAGAACGTATGAAGGGTCCCCATAATCTAGAAGGTATGAAGTCCCCATAATCCATGATCTAGAAGGTATGAAGGGTCCTCCTCCCCATAATCCATGATCTGTAGAACGTATGAAGGGTCCCCCTCCCCATAATCCATGATCTGTAGAACGTATGAAGGGTCCCCATAATCCATGATCTAGAACGTATGAAGGGTCCTCCTCCCCATAATCCATGATCTGTAGAACGTATGAAGGGTCCCCATAATCCATGATCTGTAGAACGTATGAAGGGTCCCCATAATCCATGATCTGTAGAACGTATGAAGGGTCCCCATAATCCATGATCTGTAGAACGTATGAAGGGTCCCTCTCCCCATAATCCATGATTTGTAGAACGTATGAAGGGTCCCCATAATCCATGATCTGTAGAACGTATGAAGGGTCCTCCTACCCATAATCCATGATCTGTAGAACGTATGAAGGGTCCTCCTACCCATAGTCCATGATCTGTAGAATGTATGAAGGGTCCCTCTCCCCATAATCCATGATCTGTAGAACGTATGAAGGGTCCTCCTACCCATAATCCATGATCTGTAGAATGTATGAAGGGTCCTCCTACCCATAATCCATGATCTGTAGAACGTATGATGGGTCCTCCTTCCCATAATCCATGTTCTCTAGAACGTATGAAGGGTCCCCATAATCCCCATAATCCATGATCTGTAGAACGTATGATGGGTCCTCCTTCCCATAATCCATGATCTGTAGAACGTATGAAGGGTCCCCATAATCCATGATCTGTAGAATGTATGAAGGGTCCCCATAATCCATGATCTGTAGAATGTATGAAGGGTCCCCATAATCCATGATCTGTAGAACGTATGAAGGGTCCCCATAATCCATGATCTGTAGAACGTATGAAGGGTCCCTCTCCCCATAATCCATGATTTGTAGAACGTATGAAGGGTCCCCATAATCCATGATCTGTAGAACGTATGAAGGGTCCTCCTACCCATAATCCATGATCTGTAGAACGTATGAAGGGTCCTCCTACCCATAGTCCATGATCTGTAGAATGTATGAAGGGTCCCTCTCCCCATAATCCATGATCTGTAGAACGTATGAAGGGTCCTCCTACCCATAATCCATGATCTGTAGAATGTATGAAGGGTCCTCCTACCCATAATCCATGATCTGTAGAACGTATGATGGGTCCTCCTTCCCATAATCCATGTTCTCTAGAACGTATGAAGGGTCCCCATAATCCCCATAATCCATGATCTGTAGAACGTATGATGGGTCCTCCTTCCCATAATCCATGATCTGTAGAACGTATGAAGGGTCCCCATAATCCATGATCTGTAGAATGTATGAAGGGTCCCCATAATCCATGATCTGTAGAACGTATGATGGGGCCTCCTTCCTATAATCTAGGAGTGGACATGTATGCCAGAGGTCCATGGGTGAAAGCCATGATGTAAAAGTCCTCTATTTGGGGGACTCTTTATGGGCAATCGGTCTGAATTGTTTTTTCTTTGCAGGTTTTGACCATCTGAAGCACAATGTATAATGGAATCGGCTTACCTACTCCAAGGGGCAGCGGCACCAATGGATACGTCCAGAGGAACCTGTCATCGGTCCGGCATAAGAAGGACCGCACAGACTATAAATCCGAGGAAGAACTCAAGAAACTGGAAAGTCTCCTGGTGAAAAAACCCAACCAGGAGATCCTGGATCATGAAAGGAAGAGGAAAGTGGAGCTGAAATGTTTGGAGCTGGAGGAGATGATGGAGGAACAGGGGTGAGTGCTGTTATCAGTTGGTAGGGGTGCACTCAGTCAGTTTTGTTTCAACCAGGGGGTGCGTGCTGGGTAAGGAGCTGTGTGGACCGGGGGGTGCGCACCGGGTTGGGTTTGCGTGGGCCGTGGCTGCGCACCAGTTTGGTCCTCTGTTGAAGGATGTGTGCATTTCTCCTTCCCTTCTCATACAGGTACAGCGAAGCTGAGATCCAGGAGAAAGTGGCCACCTTCAGGCTGATGCTTCAAGAGAAGGACCTGACGGCCAGCAAGGAGGAGGAGAAGCTGAAGGCCAAGTATGTCACTTGTACCATGTAGAACAGTTTCCCAACTTCTGTCCTTGAAATGTCCCTCCACCTACAACTGACAGTAAGTGCAGGGTGCGGACATTTCTTTTTAAAAATACTACTTGTCCAAGGGACTAAATCTGGGTCCCAATCTTCTTGTCCCTCAGGGCCCGTGTGCTCGCCCCTCAGGGCCCGTGTGCTCGCCCCTCAGGGCCCGTGTGCTCGCCCCTCAGGGCCCATGTGCTCGCCCCTCAGGGCCCGTGTGCTCGCCCCTCAGGGCCCGTGTGCTCGCCCCTCAGGGCCCGTGTGCTCGCCCCTCAGGGCCCGTGTGCTCGCCCCTCAGGGCCCGTGTGCTCGCCCCCCGCGGCCCGTGTGCTCGCCCCCCGCGGCCCGTGTGCTCGCCCCTCGCGGCCCGTGTGCTCGCCCCCCGCGGCCCGTGTGCTCGCCCCCCGCGGCCCGTGTGCTCGCCCCCCGCGGCCCGTGTGCTCGCCCCCCGCGGCCCGTGTGCTCGCCCCCCGCGGCCCGTGTGCTCGCCCCCCGCGGCCCGTGTGCTCGCCCCCCGCGGCCCGTGTGCTCGCCCCCCGCGGCCCGTGTGCTCGCCCCTCAGGGCCCGTGTGCTCGCCCCTCGCGGCCCGTGTGCTCGCCCCTCGCGGCCCGTGTGCTCGCCCCTCGCGGCCCGTGTGCTCGCCCCTCGCGGCCCGTGTGCTCGCCCCTCGGGGCCCGTGTGCTCGCCCCTCGGGGCCCGTGTGCTCGCCCCTCGGGGCCCGTGTGCTCGCCCCCCGCGGCCCGTGTGCTCGCGGCCCGTGTGCTCGCCCCCCCGCGGCCCGTGTGCTCGCCCCCCCCGCGGCCCTCTTCTTGTCCAGATTAAACAATTTTAACCTAATGCGTATTTCCATCTGAGGAGCTTTAAGGAATGTCGGGTCTTTATGGCGACTTAAACATTTAACCCCTCCCCCTCCTGAGGATTTACCCCCCTTAATGACCACGCCTCTTTTTGCTACTCGGCGCTGCATCAATTCAACTGATAATTGCGCGGTCATGCAACGCTGCACCCAAATGAAATTTACGTCCTTTTTTTCACACAAATAGAGCTTTCTTTCGGTGGTATTTGATCATCTGTGCGCTTTTTATTTTTCACGCTATAAACAAAAAAAAGGCCCAAAATTTGGAAGAAAAACAATATTTTTTACTTTCAGCTATAAAAAATATATAGTAAACTCAAAGTTAGTTATAAATTTAGGCCGAAATGTATTCTGCTCCATGTTTTTGGTAAAAAAAATCCCAATGCGTGTATATTGATTGCTTTGTGTGAAGTTATAGAGATACAAACTATGGGAGAGATACTGCAATTTACACCATTTTTCTGCTATACAGCGCTGCGCTAGCTTAACGGACAATTGCGCGGTCATGCAATACGGTACATAAATGACATTTACATCCTTTTTTTCCCCACAAATTGAGCTTTCTTTCTGTGGTATTTGATCGCCTGTGCGGTTTTTATTTTTTGCGCTATAAAAAAAAAAGGCTGACAATTTTGAGGAAAAAAAAAACAATATTTTGGACTTTTTGCTATAAAACATGTCCAGTAAAAAAAAATGCAAAAATCAAATTTAGTCATAAATTTCTGCCAAAATGCATTCTGCGACATGTGTCTGCGCTAAAAAAAACCCAATACGTGTAAATTAATTGGTTTACGTGAAAGTTATAGCGTCTACAAATGGCGGGAAAGATACTGGGATTTTTAGTTTTTTTTTTTATACTAATAATGGCGGCGATCAGCGACTTATGACGGGACTGCGGCGGACATTTTGACACTGGGGGGGGGAACTGACTTGGGGTCACTGACATCCCCAGTGACACCAATACAGTGATCAGTGAAAAAACCACTGACACTGTACTAATGTCATTGGGGAGGAAGGGGTTAACATATTTAGAATTTACTGTGTAAGGGGAGTGTTTTACTAGGGGGCGGGGGTGTACTGGGGGGGGGTTAGGGGGAGGGAGGTGGGAGCTGATCGAGGGAGAGAAATTCTTCTCTCCCTCTTCAGCTTGTTGGGGAACTGTCACAGAGCAGGTTGTGTGTAAACAATGCAGCTCTGCTCTGTGTCAGTGATAACAGCTCATCGTGGGAAAACGGGCGGTAAAAACCGGCCGTGACCCGGCA
The DNA here is from genome assembly GCF_062004578.1 of Staurois parvus. Classification (NCBI taxonomy): domain Eukaryota; kingdom Metazoa; phylum Chordata; class Amphibia; order Anura; family Ranidae; genus Staurois; species Staurois parvus. The sequence continues at coordinate 359,203 of NW_028319058.1, forward strand.
GCTGACACCCGCTGCGGACATCCGCGGGACAGGCACGCCCCCTACCTGTTTTGCGGAGGTCCGTTTTAAAACGTCGTTTTGCCTACTAACGCCGCCCTGCCACCGTTTATAGGCGGGTGCTGGGCGGCATGTGGTTAATATTTTTACCATTGCGCTGTATATCTCCTCCTCCCTGCGTGTCTCCAGCCCCGCCCCCGGCGACTAGCAGGGAGGGGAGAGACCTTGCACTGTAACGAGCACCGATTGGCTGCTCCTTAGGAAAGGGGAGTGTCCAGCTTATCCTTTATCCCTTTCGCTGTCACAGCAGGTTTTGCATTTTTTTTTGCACACGTTTCACAAATCATTTTAGGCCTGAAGATGACATAAAACCCCCAAACATATTTCGGAAAGCAGAGACCCCAGAGAAATGGCGATAGTTCCACTTTATGTCACCTGACATTACCGCAAAGGTCTAGGAAATGCTAAATTTTAGTAAAAAACACACAAGTTCATTTTAGGGCAGAAGAAAGCAATACATAACCCTATTTTTTTAGTAAAATATAACAGACGAGGTTGCGGCGAGTAAATAGATACCCAACATGTCAAACCTGAAATCTGTGCGCTCGTGACTTCACACCCCATATTTTCTATAGGTGATGCTTCCATAGCCCCCTATAGGTCACCAGTATGGTGTACGGAGGAGGTGTGCTGGAATCATGGCTCTCATCCTGGCGTGTGCGGAGATATGGAACGTGTATCGCAATCGTCATTTTCATGTGTAGGCGCCCCAACGCATGCTTTTACGTTTGTATGTGCATATGTGGGCGGGGGGGGCCCCTCAATTTTTTTTTCTGTTTTAGGGGATGTTATGTGCTTGGGTGTAACTTTAATTTTTGGTGACAGGTTCTCTTTATTGAAACATCGGGGGTCTAAAAGACCCCAATGTCTCCCCTGAATGTAATGCTGTGCACATCACACTGCAGGACATTATGTCCCAGCCTCAATGGCAGGGAAATCGGTGAACGGGGACCTGGAAGTGACGTCATAACGTCACTTTTGGGTCAGGACAAGAAGGGGAGGTGAGCAGACGTGTCCACTCTCCTCCCTCCCCTCTAGCAGCCAGCGCATGCTGAACCCACAGATGGGCAAGCGGAGCCCGGGAGACGTAGCGGGTGGGGGGTGGTTCGCTTGGGTGGGGGCAGAGGCTGGCACCGTAGTGGGCTGTGTGAAAGCATTCGGGCGGCAGCACTGCCATCTCACTGACAGGTGAGTCCTCTGCTTGCCCTCAGCAAGGCTGAAGGTTGAAAAAAGCTACCTGCCCGGTGCCCAGAACTACACGTCCTGTGCATGGGGCGATGTGAAGTCACCATCCCTGCCATATGAAGGGCCCTTAGCCACCTCTGAATCTATGATCTGTGGAACATATGAAGGGTCCTTCTTCCTAAAATCCATGAGCTGAAGGACATATGAAGGGTCCCTCTCCCCATAATCCATGATTTGTAGAACATATGAAGGGTCCTCCTCCTCATAATCCATGATTTGTAAAACATATGAAGGGTCCCTCTCCTCATAATCCATGATTTGTAAAACATATGAAGGGTCCCTCTCCTCATAATCCATGATTTGTAGAACATATGAAGGGCCCTTAGCCACCTCTGAATCTATGATCTGTAGAACATATGAAGGATCCTTCTTCCTAAAATCCATGAGCTGAAGGACATATGAAGGGTCCCTCTCCCCATAATCCATGATCTGTAGAACATATGAACGGTCTCTCTCCTCATAATCCATGATCTGTAGAACATATGAAGGTTCCTCCTCCCCATAATCCATGATCTGTAGAACATAAGAAGTGTCCCTCTCCCCATAATCCATGATTTGTAGAACATATGAAGGGTCCCTCTCCTCATAATCCATGATTTGTAGAACATATGAAGGGTCCCTCTCCTCATAATCCATGATCTGTAGAATGTATGAAGGGTCCTTCTTCCTAAAATCCATGAGCTGAAGGACATATGAAGGGTCCCTCTCCCCATAATCCATGATTTGTAGAACATATGAACGGTCCCTCTCCTCATAATCCATGATCTGTAGAACATATGAAGGTTCCTCCTCCCCATAATCCATGATCTGTAGAACATAAGAAGTGTCCCTCTCCCCATAATCCATGATTTGTAGAACATATGAAGGGTCCCTCTCCTCATAATCCATGATTTGTAGAACATATGAAGGGTCCCTCTCCTCATAATCCATGATCTGTAGAATGTATGAAGGGTCCTTCTTCCTAAAATCCATGAGCTGAAGGACATATGAAGGGTCCCTCTCCCCATAATCCATGATTTGTAGAACATATGAACGGTCCCTCTCCTCATAATCCATGATCTGTAGAACATATGAAGGTTCCTCCTCCCCATAATCCATGATCTGTAGAACATATGAAGGGTCCTCCAACCTGTAATCCATGATCTGTAGAACATTTGAAGGGTCCCTCTCCCTGTAATCCATGATCTGTAGAACATATGAAGGGTCCTCCTTTCCATAATCTGATCTGTACAACATAAGAAGGGTCCCTCTCCCCAAAATCCATGATCTGTAGAACATATGAAGGGTCCCTCTCCCCATAATCCATGAGTTGTAGAACATATGAAGGGTCCCTGTCCCCATGATCTGTAGAACATATGAAGGATTGTCCTCCCCATAAATCCATGAGTTGTATGACATATGAAGGGCCCTTAGCCACCTCTGAATCTATGATCTGTAGAACGTAGGAAGAGTCCCTCTCCCCATGATCTGTAGAACATATGAAGGGTCCCTCTCCCCATAATCAATGAGCTGTCACACATATGAAGGGTCCTCCTCTTAGTAATGCAGATCTGTAGAACATATGAAGGGTCCCCTCCCTATAATCTAGGGTCCTCCTTTCCATAATCTGTAGAACATATGAAGTGTCCTCCTACCCATAATCCATGATCTGTAGAACATATGAAGTGTCCTCCTACCCATAATCCATGATCTGTAGAACATTTGAAGTGTCCTACCCGTAATCCATGATCTGTAGAACATATGAAGTGTCCTCCTATCCATGATCTGTAGATCATATGAAGGGTCCCTTTCCCCACAGTCCATGATTTGTAGAACATGTGAAGGGTCCTCCCCATAATCCATGATCTGTAGAACATATGAAGTGTCCTCCCCATAATCCATAATCTGTAGAACATATGAAGTGTCCTACCCATAATCCATGATCTGTAGATCATATGAAGGGTCCCTTTCCCCACAGTCCATGATTTGTAGAACATGTGAAGGGTCCTCCTCTGAATCCTCGTCCCTTTCTTCTCAGTGTCTCGGAAACTCACCAGCTGGCAGAAGCGAATGAGAAGAAGAATGAGCGCCTGCGGGCCGCGTTCGGCATCAGTGACGATTATGTGGATGGGAGCAGCTTCGACCCGAACCGCAGGGCACAGGAACAGCAACAGCAGCAGAAATCCTACAAGTAAGATATCTCATTAAGGGTCACATGACCAGAAAATGGCTGCGTCCTGCACCAGTCCTGTCATGTGACACGGTCCTCATAGTCCAGGAACTAGCAGTGTGACGGGAGTGACTTTGGGTGGGGGGCCCATGGAACACAGTCCCCTTTGGAGAGGTGGGGAGACCCCTGTCTCAGCTCCCCATATCCCTATTATGTGTAAGTCCCCCTGTGCCTGTTAGGGGTACAGGGTGATCTGTCCTAATATTGTGTAGACATGTATGGGGGGGGGGGGGGGGTTGTTCATTTTTCAATGTCATGTGGTCCCATTGTTCTATGGTGTGTCTTGGTTGGGAGCAGACTATTATGGGATGTATGTGTTTGTGTATTGGCTTGGTGGGGGGTGTCTGCTGTGTGTCTCTTGTTACTAAATGCATTGCCCCGCCCTGTGTATATATCTTGTGTCTGTGTTACAATAAAGCCGTCTATCTCCTGGTTTCCAAGTCTGGTTGTCTCGTCTTGTATGGTCAGCGGTGGGGTCCGGGGATCTGTGTTCGGACAGGGAAGCGGGAGCCTAGCGGAAATACCCGAGTGCGGTCGGGGTCCGGGGATCTGTGTTCGGACAGGGAAGCGGGAGCCTAACGGAAATACCCGAGTGCGGTCGGGGTCCGGGGATCTGTGTTCGGACAGGGAAGCGGGAGCCTAGCGGAAATACCCGAGTGCGGTCGGGGCCCGGGGATCTGTGTTCAGACAGGGAAGCGGGAGCCTAGCGGAAATACCCGAGTGCGGTCGGGGTCCGGGGATCTGTGTTCAGACAGGGAAGCGGGAGCCTAGCGGAAATACCCGAGTGCGGTCGGGGTCCGGGGATCTGTGTTCGGACAGGGAAGCGGGAGCCTAGCGGAAATACCCGAGTGCGGTCGGGGTCCGGGGATCTGTGTTCGGACAGGGAAGCGGGAGCCTAGCGGAAATACTCGAGTGCGGTCGGGGTCCGGGGATCTGTGTTCGGACAGGGAAGCGGGAGCCTAGCGGAAATACCCGAGTGCGGTCGGGGTCCGGGGATCTGTGTTCGGACAGGGAAGCGGGAGCCTAGCGGAAATACCCGAGTGCGGTCGGGGTCCGGGGATCTGTGTTCGGACAGGGAAGCGGGAGCCTAGCGGAAATACCCGAGTGCGGTCGGGGTCTGGGGATCTGTGTTCAGACAGGGAAGCGGGAGCCTAGCGGAAATACCCGAGTGCAGTCGGGGTCCGGGGATCTGTGTTTGGACAGGGAAGCGGGAGCCTAGCGGAAATACCCGAGTGCAGTCGGGTCCGGTTCCGTTACAAGCAGCTTCTGGTGATTCCATAGATTTCCAGCAGCCTGGTTATTGGAGGAATGGCTCTCAGGGGCCCAGTCTTTGGCAGAATGGCTCTCAGGGGCCCGGTCTTTGGCAGAATGGCTCTCAGGGGCCCGGTGTTTGGCGGAATGGCTCTGTGGCCCGGTGTTTGGCGGAACGGCTCTCAGGGTCCCGGTCGTGGGCGGAACGGCTGGGAGGGTCCCGGTCGTGGGCGGAACGGCTGGGAGGGTCCCGGTCGTGGGCGGAACGGCTGGGAGGGTCCCGGTCGTGGGCGGAACGGCTGGGAGGGTCCCGGTCGTGGGCGGAACGGCTGGGAGGGTCCCGGTCGTGGGCGGAACGGCTGGGAGGGTCCCGGTCGTGGGCGGAACGGCTGGGAGGGTCCCGGTCGTGGGCGGAACGGCTGGGAGGGTCCCGGTCGTGGGCGGAACGGCTGGGAGGGTCCCGGTCGTGGGCGGAACGGCTGGGAGGGTCCCGGTCGTGGGCGGAACGGCTGGGAGGGTCCCGGTCGTGGGCGGAACGGCTGGGAGGGTCCCGGTCGTGGGCGGAACGGCTGGGAGGGTCCCGGTCGTGGGCGGAACGGCTGGGAGGGTCCCGGTCGTGGGCGGAACGGCTGGGAGGGTCCCGGTCGTGGGCGGAACGGCTGGGAGGGTCCCGGTCGTGGGCGGATCATTCCTGAAGACAGCTGGAACACATGAACAGGACGGTGAAATGTGACGACATTCTGCTGTCATCAGAGCTGATGGGTCCCAGACTTTTAGGTCACCTATAGCTGCCCCCCCAGTGCTGGTCATGGTGGGTTGCTGGGCAGATGTATGGGGGGGGGGCAGATGTATGGGGGGGGGGGCAGATGTATGGGGGGGGGCAGATTTCTCTGGTTCTCATGCTCTGTGTTCTGCAGTTTAGTTGCCGATTCGGAAAGTTCCCGATCTCCATCTCCAACCAAGCACAAGAAAAAAAAGAAGAAGAAAGAGAGAGGCCGGTAAGTGCTCATTGGGGGGGGGGGCACTCAGACAACTCTGTGCTGCAACCAAAGATGGGGGGTGAGGGTGGGTCACCTGTATGTGTGCTGGGGGGGGGGTGAGGGTGGAGCCACCTGTATGTGTGCTGGGGGGGGGTGAGGGTGGAGCCACCTGTATGTGTGCTGGGGGGGGGATTGGAGGATGGAGCCACCTGTATGTGTGCTGGGGGGGGGGGTGAGGGTGGAGCCACCTGTATGTGTGCTGGGGGTGGGGTGAGGGTGGAGCCACCTGTATGTGTACTTTGGGGGGGGGGGTGAGGATGGAGTCACCTGTATGTGTACTTTGGGGGGGGGGGTGAGGATGGAGTCACCTGTATGTGTGGGGGGGGGGGGTGGTGAGGATGGAGCCACCTGTATGTGTGGGGGGGGGGGGTGGTGAGGATGGAGCCACCTGTATGTGTGGGGGGGGGGTGGTGAGGATGGAGCCACCTGTATGTGTGCTGGGGGGGGTGGTGAGGATGGAGCCACCTGTATGTGTGGGGGGGGGGGGGTGGTGAGGATGGAGCCACCTGTATGTGTGGGGGGGGGGGGGGTGGTGAGGATGGAGCCACCTGTATGTATACTTTGGGGGGGGGGGGGGGTGAGGATGGAGTCACCTGTATGTGTACTTTGGGGGGGGGGGTGAGGATGGAGTCACCTGTATGTGTGCTGGGGGGGGGGTGGTGAGGATGGAGCCACCTGTATGTGTGCTGGGGGGGGTGGTGAGGATGGAGCCACCTGTATGTGTGGGGGGGGGGGTGAGGATGGAGTCACCTGTATGTGTGGGGGGGGGGTGGTGAGGATGGAGCCACCTGTATGTGTGGGGGGGGGGGGGGTGGTGAGGATGGAGCCACCTGTATGTGTGGGGGGGGGGGGTGGTGAGGATGGAGCCACCTGTATGTGTGGGGGGGGGGGGGTGGTGAGGATGGAGCCACCTGTATGTGTGCTGTGAGGGTGGAGCCACCTGTATGTGTGCTGGGGGGGGGTGAGGGTGGAGTCACCTGTATGTGTGCTGGGGGGGGGTGAGGGTGGAGTCACCTGTATGTGTGCTGGGGGGGGGTGAGGGTGGAGTCACCTGTATGTGTGCTGGGGGGGGGGGGGGGGATGGAGCCACCTGTATGTGTGCTGGGGGGGGGGGTGAGGATGGAGCCACCTGTATGTGTGCTGGGGGGGGGTGAGGGTGGAGTCACCTGTATGTGTGCTGGGGGGGGGGGGGGGGGATGGAGCCACCTGTATGTGTGCTGGGGGGGGGGGGGGGGGATGGAGCCACCTGTATGTGTGCTGGGGGGGGGGGGGGGGGTGTGAGGATGGAGCCACCTGTATGTGTGCTGGGGGGGGGCGGTTGAGGGTGGAGTCACCTGTATGTGTGCTGGGGGGGGGGGGTGAGGGTGGAGTCACCTGTATGTGTGCTGGGGGGGGGGGGGGTGAGGGTGGAGTCACCTGTATGTGTGCTGGGGGGGGGGGGTGAGGATGGAGCCACCTGTATGTGTGCTGGGGGGGGGGGGGGGTGAGGATGGAGCCACCTGTATGTGTGCTGGGGGGGGGTGAGGGTGGAGTCACTTCTATGTGTGCTGGGGGGGGGTTGAGGGTGGAGTCACCTGTATGTGTGCTGGGGGGGGGGGGTGAGGGTGGAGTCACCTGTATGTGTGCTGGGGGGGGGGGTGAGGGTGGAGTCACCTGTATGTGTGCTGGGGGGGGGGGGTGAGGGTGGAGTCACCTGTATGTGTGCTGGGGGGGGGGGTGAGGGTGGAGTCACCTGTATGTGTGCTGGGGGGGGGTGAGGGTGAAGTCACCTGTATGTGTGCTGGGGGGGGGTGAGGGTGGAGTCACCTGTATGTGTGCTGGGGGGGGAGGGTGAGGGTGGAGCCACCTGTATGTGTGCTGGGGGGGGAGGGTGAGGGTGGAGTCACCTGTATGTGTGCCTGGGGGGGGAGGGTGAGGGTGGAGTCACCTGTATGTGTGCTGGGGGGGGGAGGGTGGAGTCACCTGTATGTGTGCGGGGGGGGGGGGGTGAGGGTGGAGTCACCTGTATGTGTGCGGGGGGGGGAGTGAGGGTGGAGTCACCTGTATGTGTGCTGGGGGGGGGGGTGAGGGTGGAGTCACCTGTATGTGTGCTGGGGGGGGGGTGAGGGTGGAGTCACCTGTATGTGTGCTGGGGGGGGGGGTGAGGGTGGAGTCACCTGTATGTGTGCTGGGGGGGGGGGGGTGAGGGTGGAGTCACCTGTATGTGTGCTGGGGGGGGTGAGGATGGAGCCACCTGTATGTGTGCTGGGGGGGGGGGTGAGGGTGGAGCCACCTGTATGTGTGCTGGGGGGGGAGAGTGAGGGTGGAGTCACCTGTATGTGTGCTGGGGGGGGAGGGTGAGGGTGGAGTCACCTGTATGTGCGCTGGGGGGGGGAGGGTGGAGTCACCTCTGTGCGCTGGGGGGGGTGAGGGTTGAGTCACCTCTATGTGTGCTGGGGGGGGGGGGGTGAGGGTGGAGTCACCTGTATGTGTGCTGGGGGGGGGGGGGGTGAAGTCACCTGTATGTGTGCTGGGGGGGGGGGTGAGGGTGCAGTCACCTGTATGTGTGCTGGGGGGGGGTGAGCGTGGAGTCACCTGTATGTGTGCTGGGGGGGGGGTTGAGGGTGGAGTCACCTGAATGTGTGCGGGGGGGGGGTGAGGGTGGAGTCACCTGAATGTGTGCGGGGGGGGGGGTGAGGGTGGAGTCACCTGAATGTGTGCTGGGGGGGGTGAGGGTGGAGTCACCTGTATGTGTGCTGGGGGGTGGGTGAGGGTGGAGCCACCTGTATGTGTGCTGGGGGGGGGGGGGTGAGGGTGGAGTCACCTGAATGTGTGCTGGGGGGGGGGGGTGAGGGTGGAGTCACCTGTATGTGTGCTGGGGGGTGGGTGAGGGTGGAGCCACCTGTATGTGTGCCTGGGGGGGGGGGTGAGGGTGGAGTCACCTGAATGTGTGCTGGGGGGGGGGGTGAGGGTGGAGTCACCTGAATGTGTGCCTGGGGGGGGGGGGTGAGGGTGGAGTCACCTGAATGTGTGCTGGGGGGGGGGGGTGAGGGTGGAGTCACCTGAATGTGTGCTGGGGGGGGGGGTGAGGGTGGAGTCACCTGAATGTGTGCTGGGGGGGGGGGGGTGAGGGTGGAGTCACCTGTATGTGTGCTGGGGGGGGGGGTGAGGGTGGAGTCACCTGAATGTGTGCTGGGGGGGGTGAAGGTGGAGCCACCTGAATGTGTGCTGGGGGGGGTGAGGGTGGAGTCACCTGTATGTGTGCTGGAGGGGGGTGGGAGGGGGGGTCACCTGTATGTGTGCTGGGGGGGTGGAGCCACCTGTACGTGTGCTGGGGGGGGGGGTGAGGATGGAGCTACCTGTATGTGTGCTGGGGCGGGGGGTGAGGATGGAGTCACCTGTATGTGTGCTGTGGGGGGGGGGGTGAGGGTGGGTCACCTGTATGTGTGCTGGGGGGGGGGTGAGGATGGAATCACCTGTATGTGTGCTGGGGGGGGGGGTGAGGGTGGAGCCACCTGTATGTGTGCTGGGGGGGGGGGGTGAGGATGGAGTCACCTGTATGTGTGCTGGGGGGGGGGGTGAGGGTGGAGTCACCTGTATGTGTGCTGGGGGGGGGGGGGGGTGGGTCACCTGTATGTGTGCTGTGGGGGGGGGTGAGGATGGAATCACCTGTATGTGTGCTGGGAGGGGGGGTGAGGGTGGGTCACCTGTATGTGTGCTGGGGGGGTGGTGAGGATGGAGGCACCTGTATGTGTGCTGGGGGGGGTGGTGAGGATGGAGTCACCTGTATGTGTGCTGGGGGGGGGGGGGGATGGAGCCACCTGTATGTGTGCTGGGGGGGGGTGAGGATGGAATCACCTGTATGTGTGCTGGGGGGGGGGAGGTGAGGGTGGGTCACCTGTATGTGTGCTGGGGGGGGGGGTGAGGATATCACCTGTATGTGTGCTGGGGGGGGGGTGAGGGTGGAGTCACCTGTATGTGTGCTGGGGGGGGGGTCACCTGTATGTGTGCTGGGGGGGGGGTGAGGATGGAATCACCTGTATGTGTGCTGGGGGGGGGGGGGGTCACCTGTATGTGTGCTGTGGGGGGGGGGGGTGAGGGTGGGTCACCTGTATGTGTGCTGGGGGGGGGTGAGGATGGAATCACCTGTATGTGTGCTGGGAGGGGGGGTGAGGGTGGAGATACCTGTATGTGTGCTGGGGGGGGGGTGAGGGTGGAGTCACCTGTATGTGTGCTGGGGGGGGGGTCACCTGTATGTGTGCTGGGGGGGGGGGGGGGAGGTGAGGATGGAGTCACCTGTATGTCTGCTGGGGGGGGGTGGAGGAGCAGATGTACGGCATGCAGGGGGAGGGGCAGATTCTGGGGCTGTGTAGGGCTCAGGCTGAGGGGATCTCTGACACGATTTCGGTGATTAGGTGTTCTGTAAGATTTGTCACCAACCAGAGAACACAGCCGCCCAATCTTCAGGTGGCCTGGTTTCCTCTCCCCTCCAGCACTCTCCGGGGGATCCGTCTCCTTCATCTATAATTTGTGTCTCCCTCAGGTCCTCCAGCCCATCCTCCAGCCATAAAGAGAAGTCCAAGTCCCGGAAGCACAGGTAATTCCTGCCGGACCCGGAACACCTGCTCCCCGACTTCTGTGGATGGTTTGTAATCAAACCTCCAACAGTCCTCTTTGTATCTGATGGTATTGGGACCTTTCCTGTCCCTGGTGGTATTGGGACCTTTCCTGTCCCTGGTGGTATTGGGACCTTTCCTGTCCCTGGTTGTATTGGGACCTTTCCTGGCCCTGGTTGTATTGGGACCTTTCCTGTCCCTGTTGGTATTGGGACCTTTCCTGTCCCTGATGGTATTGGGACCTTTCCTGTCCCTGATGGTATTGGGACCTTTCCTGTCCCTGGTTGTATTGGGACCTTTCCTGTCCCTGGTGGTATTGGGACCTTTCCTGTCCCTGGTGGTATTGGGACCTTTCCTGTCCTGTATGGATCTGTATTTCGGGACTGTTGGGACACATTTCATGATCCATACACCACTCCTTTTCTTAGAATGTTCTGTATAAGTCCAGTCAGATTGGTTTGTCTCCAGTACACCTCCCACCCCCAGCATCAGCTTTGTAACTAAAGTCTTCCTTCTTCTTCCAGGTCTTCATCAAAGAAGAAGAAACACAGGTGAGCCTCGGATATCAGAGTTTAGGGTTGGGTTTGGGAGGAGGATATCTGGGTTCCGGGTTGGGTTTTTGATGATGTCTGGATGTTGGGTTTGGATGAGGATATCTGGGTTCCGGGTTGGCCTTTTGATGTCTGGATGTTGGGTTGGGATGAGGATATCTGGGTTCCGGGTTGGGTTTTTGATGATGTCTGGATGTTGGGTTTGGATGAGGATATCTGGGTTCCGGGTTGGGTTTTTGATGATGTGTGGATGTTGGGTTTGGATGAGGATATCTGGGTTCCGGGTTGGCTTTTTGATGTCTGGATGTTGGGTTGGGATGAGGATATCTGGATTCCGGGTTGGGTTTTTGATGATGTGTGGATGTTGGGTTTGGATGAGGATATCTGGGTTCCGGGTTGGGTTTTTGATGTCTGGATGTTGGGTTTGGGAGGAGGATATCTGGGTCCCGGGTTGGGTTTTTGATGATGTGTGGATGTTGGTTGGATGAGGATATCTGGGTTCCGGGTTGGGTTTTTGATGATGTCTGGATGTTGGGTTGGGATGAGGATATCTGGGTTCCGGGTTGGATTTTTGATGATGTGTGGATGTTGGGTTGGGATGAGGATATCTGGGTCCCGGGTTGGGTTTTTGATGATGTCTGGATGTTGGGTTTGGATGAGGATATCTGGGTTCCGGGTTGGGTTTTTGATGATGTCTGGAGTTTGCGTTGGGATGAGGATATCTGGGTTCGGGTTGGGTTTTTGATGATGTCTGGATGTTGGGTTGGGATGAGGATATCTGGGTTCCGGGTTGGGTTTTTGATGATGTTGGGTTGGGATGAGGATATCTGGGTTCCGGGTTGGGTTTTTGATGATGTTGGGATGAGGATATCTGGGTTCCGGGTTGGGTTTTTGATGATGTCTGGATGTTGGGTTGGGATGAGGATATCTGGGTTCCGGGTTGGCTTTTTGATGATGTCTGGAGTTTGCGTTGGGATGAGGATATCTGGGTTCCGGGTTGGGTTTTCGATGATGTCTGGATGTTGGGTCGGGATGAGGATATCTGGGTTCCGGGTTTGGGTTTTTGAAGATGTCTGGATGTTGGGTTGGGATGAGGATATCTGGGTTCCGGGTTGGGTTTTTGATGATGTTGGCTTGGGATGAGGATATCTGGGTTACGGGTTGGGTTTTTGATGATGTTGGGATGAGGATATCTGGGTTCCGGGTTGGGTTTTTGATGATGTCTGGATGTTGGGTTGGGATGAGGATATTTGGGTTCCGGGTTGGCTTTTTGATGATGTCTGGAGTTTGCGTTGGGATGAGGATATCTGGGTTCGGGGTTGGGTTTTCGATGATGTCTGGATGTTGGGTTGGGATGAGGATATCTGGGTTCCGGGTTGGGTTTCTGAAGATGTCTGGATGTTGGGTTGGGATGAGGATATCTGGGTTCCGGGTTGGGTTTTTGATGATGTTGGGATGAGGATATCTGGGTTCCGGGTTGTGTTTTTATGATGTCTGGATGTTGGGTTGGGATGAGGATATCTGGGTTCCGGGTTGGCTTTTTGATGATGTCTGGAGTTTGCGTTGGGATGAGGATATCTGGGTTCCGGGTTGGGTTTTTTGAAGATGTCTGGATGTTGGTATGAGGGATATCTGGGTTCCGGGTTGGGTTTTTGAAGATGTCTGGATGTTGGGATGAGGATATCCGGGTTCCAGGTTGGGTTTTTGATGATATGTGGAGTTTGCATTGGGATGAAGATATCTGGGTTCCAGGTTCGGTTTGTAATGAGAATGTTTGTATGGAAGCACCTCTCTGGTGTCATTGAGGTGCCTCTCTGGTCGCCCGGTTATCCCCCATTGGTCTGTTGATGAGTTCAATCCTTTTCCAGGTCACCCAGCCCGAAGAGCAAGCGAAAAGCGAGGGACAGAAAGAGTAAGAGGTAAAGGATTGCAGAGTGTAGTGTGTCGGAGAGAATGTACCGAGAATCTGGTTCAGCTGAATAATTGAGGTGGTCCCCTGACCTAATGTCTACTTACAGGTCTCCAAGCAATTCCCCAAAACACCGACATGATTCGTCCTCGGAGGAGGAAAGCGCTCCCCCAGCAGGTACTCTGCACATGAAGGGTGGGGTGGGCATTTCTGATAGCTTTACCTTTTTGCTTTTCCCTGTAATAAATTCAAAACTTGTTCCCACTGATCATCCTTTCTGTGTTTGGTCTGAAGATCCCCCATCAGAGGTCCCATCACCAGCAGTCCCATTCCCCCTCATAGGACTGTGAGGTTGAAGACTCCCCACTCATATGAGGTCCTATCCTCAGCCATCCTGTACCCATCATACTGGCTGTGGAGTTGGGTGGAGGCTACAAATCCCCCCTTCATGAGGTGCTAAAGATTCCCTGTCCCCACCCCAGCCCCACTTAGAGGTCCTTCCTATCCCTGGCAGGCCCAAAAATGTCAGGACCAATCCCCCCAAATGTCAGGACGGTACACATCCCCCCCAAATGTCAGGACGGTACACATCCCCCCCAAATGTCAGACGGTACACATCCCCCCAAATGTCAGGACGGTACACATCCCCCCCAAATGTCAGGACGGTACACATCCCCCCCAAATGTCAGGACGGTACACATCCCCCCCAAATGTCAGGACGGTACACATCCCCCCCAAATGTCAGGACGGTACACATCCCCCCCAAATGTCAGGACGGTGCACATCCCCCCAAATGTCAGGACGGTACACATCCCCCCCAAATGTCAGGACGGTACACATCCCCCCAAATGTCAGGACGGTACACATCCCCCCCAAATGTCAGGACGGTACACATCCCCCCCAAATGTCAGGACGGTACACATCCCCCCAAATGTCAGGACGGTACACATCCCCCCCAAATGTCAGGACGGTACACATCCCCCCCAAATGTCAGGACGGTACACATCCCCCCCAAATGTCAGGACGGTACACATCCCCCCAAATGTCAGGACGGTACACATCCCCCCCAAATGTCAGACGGTACACATCCCCCCCAAATGTCAGGACGGTAACACATCCCCCCCAAATGTCAGGACGGTACAAATCCCCCCCCCAAATGTCAGGACGGTACAAATCCCCCCCCAAATGTCAGGACGGTACAGATATCCCCCAAATGTCAGGACGGTACAGATATCCCCCCAAATGTCAGGACGGTACAGATATCCCCCCAAATGTCAGGACGGTACAGATATCCCCCCAAATGTCAGGACGGTACAGATATCCCCCCAAATGTCAGGACGGTACAGATATCCCCCCCAAATGTCAGGACGGTACAAATCCCCCCCCCAAATGTCAGGACGGTACAAATCCCCCCCAAATGTCAGGACGGTACAAATCCCCCCCCCAAATGTCAGGACGGTACAAATCCCCCCCAAATGTCAGGAAGGTACAAATCCCCCCCCCAAATGTCAGGACGGTACAAATCCCCCCCCCCCAAATGTCAGGACGGTACAAATCCCCCCCCAAATGTCAGGACGGTACAAATCCCCCCCAAATGTCAGGACGGTACAAATCCCCCCCAAATGTCAGGACGGTACAAATCCCCCCCAAATGTCAGGACGGTACAAATCCCCCCCAAATGTCAGGACGGTACAAATCCCCCCAAATGTCAGGACGGTACAAATCCCCCCCCCAAATGTCAGGACGGTACAAATCCCCCCCAAATGTCAGGACGGTACAAATCCCCCCCAAATGTCAGGACGGTACAAATCCCCCCCCAAATGTCAGGACGGTACAAATCCCCCCCAAATGTCAGGACGGTACAAATCCCCCCAAATGTCAGGACGGTACAAATCCCCCCAAATGTCAGGACGGTACAAATCCCCCCCCCAAATGTCAGGACGGTACAAATCCCCCCCAAATGTCAGGACGGTACAAATCCCCCCCAAATGTCAGGACGGTACAAATCCCCCCCCCAAATGTCAGGACGGTACAAATTCCCCCCAAATGTCAGGAAGGTACAAATCCCCCCCCAAATGTCAGGACGGTACAAATCCCCCCCCCCCAAATGTCAGGACGGTACAAATCCCCCCCCCAAATGTCAGGACGGTACAAATCCCCCCCAAATGTCAGGACGGTACAAATCCCCCCCAAATGTCAGGACGGTACAAATCCCCCCAAATGTCAGGACGGTACAAATCCCCCCCAAATGTCAGGACGGTACAAATCCCCCCCAAATGTCAGGACGGTACAAATCCCCCCAAATGTCAGGACGGTACAAATCCCCCCAAATGTCAGGACAATACAAATCCCCCCCAAATGTCAGGATGGTGCAAATCCCCCCAAATGTCAGGACAGTACAAATCCCCCAAATGTCAGGACAGTACAAATCCCCCCAAATGTCAGGATGGTGCAAATCCCCCCAAATTGTAATTTTAATTTTGCTCACAATTTTTTCTTTAATAAAGACATTGAATAAAATGTTATATTTCATCAATGTTCTTCCTTGCGGTCCCCAGCACAGTGCAGCGCCATTGTATGACTGGTGTGACGGGGATCGGGGACACTGCCCCCCCACTCCCCCCCCCCCCCCCCCGCAGAGCGTCTGTAGAAGGTGGTCCTCCATCCCGGCTCTGTGTTGTATAGTTCACCGTGTTTATTTTCTGTCCTTGTAGATCCAGAAGCAGTCCCTCTAAAACCAAACCTGACAGACAGAACAAGTCCAACACCAAAAGGCAGAGCCCAGAGAGACCGAGATCCGTGACCCCCACCCGAAATCGCCGAGGTGACAGGGGGCGGAGCCCAGAGCCACCCCCCAGGGAGGTGAGTGTCAGTATTGTAGGACCCTGCTGTGTTCCATGTTTGGTGCTGTCCTGGTTCTGGGGGGGAGGGGAGGGTGGTAAAACAAACCCCCCAGTATTAGGTGTCCTGCTCCTGACTCCTGAGCCGGCCACGTTGTGTCCTTAGTAATGGCAGGATCCATTGTGAGCTGCACTTGAGTCACGCCCTCCGCTCCTGCGTGGCCCCAGAAGTTCCCGTCTTCGCCTTTCTGTGGCCTGCACCCGCTATAGTGGTGCATGTGACCAGCGATGGACACCTACAGGGGCCACGTTTCCACATCAATGGCCTTCAGTGGGCCGGTCTATGAGGGGAGAAATCTACCCTCAGTCACCGCCTGCACCACCTGCACACTGCTAACATCCATCAGTGTTCAAGTGGAACTACACGGCATCCGAGCACCACAATCCAAAACCAATATTCAACACAAAGCCATCCATCCGTGTCTCCATCCATCCGTGTCTCCATCCATCCATCCGTGTCTCCATCCATCCATCCGTGTCTCCTTCCATCCATCCGTGTCTCCTTCCATCCATCCGTGTCTCCTTCCATCCATCCGTGTTTCCATCCATGTCTCCATCCGTGTCTCCATCCATCCGTGTCTCCATCGTGTCTCCATCCGTGTCTCCATCCGTGTCTCCATCCATCTATCCGTGTCTCCATCCATCTATCCGTGTCTCCATCCATCTATCCGTGTCTCCATCCATCTATCCGTGTCTCCATCCATCTATCCGTGTCTCCATCATCCATCAATCTATTCATGTCTCCATCATCCATCAATCTATTCATGTCTCCATCATCCATCTATCTATCCATGTCTCCATCCATCCGTGTCTCCATCCATCCATCCGTGTCTCCATCCATCCATCCGTGTCTCCATCCATCCATCCGTGTCTCCATCCATCCATCCGTGTCTCCATCCGTGTCTCCATCCATGTCTCCATCCATGTCTCCATCCATCCATCCGTGTCTCCATCCATGTCTCCATCCATCTATCCGTGTCTCCATCCATCTATCCGTGTCTCCATCCATCTATCCGTGTCTCCATCTATCCATGTCTCCATCCATCCATCCATGTATGTCTCCCTCCACGTCTCCGCGCCTCCCTCCGTGCATCCATGTATACATGCCTCCCTCCGTCCCTCCATGTCTCCTCCCATGCGTCCCTCCATGCGTCCCATGTCTCCCTCCATGCCTCCCCCCATGTCTCCCTCCATGCCTCCCCCCATGCATCCCTCCCATGCCTCCCCCCATGCGTCCCTCCATGTCTCCCCCATGCGTCCCTCCATGTCTCCCCCCATGCGTCCCTCCATGTCTCCCCCCATGCGTCCCTCCATGTCTCCCCCCATGCGTCCCTCCATGTCTCCCCCCATGCGTCCTCCATGTCTCCCCCCATGCGTCCCTCCATGTCTCCCCCCATGCGTCCCTCCATGTCTCCCCCATGCGTCCTCCATGTCTCCCCCCATGCGTCCCTTCCATGTCTCCCTCCATGTCTCCCCCCATGCGTCCCTCCATGTCTCCCCCATGCGTCCCTCCATGTCTCCCCCCATGCGTCCCTCCATGTCTCCCCCCATGCGTCCCTCCATGTCTCCCCCCCATGCGTCCCTCCATGCCTCCCTCCATGCCTCCCTCCATGCCTCCCTCCATGCGTCCCTCCATGCCTCCCCCATGCGTCCCTCCATGCCTCCCCCATGCGTCCCTCCATGCCTCCCCCCATGCTTCCCTCCATGCCTCCCCCATGCGTCCCTCCATGCCTTCCCCATGCGTCCTCCATGCCTCCCCCCATGCGTCCCTCCATGCCTCCCCCATGCGTCCCTCCATGCCTCCCCCCATGCGTCCCCTCCATGTCTCCCCCCATGCGTCCCTCCATGTCTCCCCCTGCCTCCCTCCATGTCTCCCCCATGCCTCCCTCCATGTCTCCCCCCATGCCTCCCTCCATGTCTCCCCCCATGCCTCCCTCCATGTCTCCCCCCCATGCCTCCCTCCATGTCTCCCCCCCATGCCTCCCTCCATGTCTCCCCCCCATGCCTCCCTCCATGTCTCCCCCCCCATGCTCCCTCCATGTCTCCCCCCATGCCTCCCTCCATGTCTCCTCCCCCCCCCATGCCTCCCTCCATGTCTCCCCCCATGCCTCCCTCCATGCTCCCCCCCCATGCTCCTCCATGTCTCCCCCCCATGCCTCCCCCCATGCCTCCCCCCATGCATCCATGCCTCCCCCCATGCATCCATGCCTTCCCCCCATGCATCCATGCCTCCCCCATGCATCCATGCCTCCCCCCATGCATCCATGCCTCCCTCCATGCATCCATGGCTCCCTCCATGCATCCATGTCTCCTTCCATTCATCCATCCATGCGTCCCTCCATGTCTCCCCCCCCATGCGTCCCTCCATGTCTCCCCCCCATGCGTCCCTCCATGTCTCCCCCCACATTGCGTCCCTCCATGTCTCCCCCCCATGCGTACCCTCCATGTCTCCCCCCCCATGCCTCTTTCCATGTCTCCCCCCCCATGCGTCCCTCCATGTCTCCCCCCCCATGCGTCCCCTCCATGTCTCCCCCCCCATGCGTCCCTCCATGTCCTCCCCCCCCATGCCTCTTTCCAGCCTCCCCCCATGCCTCCCTCCATGCCTCCCCCCATGCCTCCCTCCATGCCTCCCCCATGTCTCCCCCATGCCTCCCCCCATGCCTCCCTCCATGTCTCCCCCCATGCATCCATGCCTCCCTCCATGCATCCATGCCTCCCTCCATGCATCCATGCCTCCCTCCATGCATCCATGCCTCTCTCCATGCATCCATGTCTCCTTCCATTCATCCATCCATGCGTCCCTCCATGTCTCCCCCCCCCATGCGTCCCTCCATGTCTCCCCCCCATGCGTCCCTCCATGTCTCCCCCCCCCCCCCCCATGCGTCCTCCATGTCTCCCCCCATGCCTCTTTCCATGTCTCCCCCCCCCCCCATGCGTCCCTCCATGTCTCCCCCCCCATGCGTCCCTCCATGTCTCCCCCCCCATGCCTCTTTCCCATGCCTCCCCCCATGCCTCTTTCCATCTCTCCCCCCATGCGTCCCTCCATCTCTCCATCGATTTTATGCATTCCTCCATGTCTCCATCCATAACTGAAAATTCAGGATGCACTTCGCCGAAAACCAGCATCAAAATGGACATTTTTTTAAAAAAAATCAATATATTTTTCAAACGCAGTTTTTTTTTTTTTTTTTTAATAAAAAGATGCACTTTAGTGATTAAAAACCCCCCACAATATATACCCCAATATTTTAGTAAAATGTGAAAGATGATGTTATGCCGAGTAAATAGATACCCAACATGTCTCCCTTTTAAAATTGCGCACACTTGTGAAATGGCGCCAAACTACTGTAATTCAGTCTCCATGAGTGACGCTTTAAACGTTTCCACAGGTTAGCAGCGTGACGTCACAGAGGAGGTCTGGTGTGAGAATGATCGCTCTCGCTCCCATGTTTGTGGCGATACCTCATGTGTGTGGATTGAACACTACATATGTGTTAACCACTACGTGTGATCATGGGGGGGGGGCGAGGGGGGACCCTTTAAACTTTTTTTTTTTTTTTTTTTTCTGTCACTTTAAAAAAAGAAAAGAACAAAAAAGTTTGTAATCACTTTTATTCCTATCACAAGGAATGCAATCCTCTCCTGCAATAGAAATAATTAGTGACGGGTCCTCTTTATGTAGACATCAGGGGTCAGTAAGAGCCCATATCTCTCCTCTGCACTGTACAGCATTGGATCAGAAAAAGCATTCATCTAGTTAACATGAGGGGCAATCAAAGGGTTAACTGTGTGCTGGTTTACTAGGTGGCGGGGTCTGTGTGCTTCACTGTAAGCACACTGCTGTGGATGGCTGTGCTGTGTGCTATGCTATGCTGTGGATGGCTGTGCAGTGCTGTGGATGGCTGTGCAGTGTGCTGTGCTGTGGATGGCTGTGCTGTGTGCTATGCTGTGCTGTGGATGGCTGTGCAGTGCAGTGCTGTGGATGGCTGTGCAGTGCCTGTGGATGGCTGGGCAGTGTGCTGTTCAGTGGATGGCTGGGCTGTGCAGTGGATGGCTGGGCTGTGCAGTGGAGGGCTGGGCTGTGCGCTATGCTGTGCAGTGGAGGGCTGGGCTGTGTGCTATGCGGTGCAGTGGAGGGCTGTGCTGTGCAGTGGAGGGCTGTGCTGTGTGCTATGCGGTGCAGTGGATGGCTGGGCTGTGCAGTGCAGTGGATGGCTGGGCTGTGCAGTGCAGTGGAGGGCTGTGCTGTGTGCTATGCAGTGCAGTGGAGGGCTGGGCTGTGCAGTGGAGGGCTGGGCTGTGCAGTGGATGGCTGGGCTGTGCGCTATGCTGTGCAGTGGAGGGCTGGGCTGTGCAATGGAGGGCTGGGCTGTGTGCTATGCGGTGCAGTGGAGGGCTGTGCTGTGCAGTGGAGGGCTGTGCTGTGTGCTATGCGGTGCAGTGGATGGCTGGGCTGTGCAGTGGCTGTGCAGTGCAGGGCTGTGCTGTGTGCTATGCAGTGCAGTGGAGGGCTGGGCTGTGCAGTGGAGGGCTGGGCTGTGCAGTGAGAGGGCTGGGCTGTGCAGTGGAGGGCTGGGCTGTGCGCCATGCTGTGCAGTGGAGGGCTGGGCTGTGCAGTGTGAGGGCTGGGCTGTGCAGTGGAGGGCTGGGCTGTGCAGTGGAGGGCTGGGCTGTGTGCTATGCGGTGCAGTGGAGGGCTGTGGCTGTGCAGTGGAGGGCTGTGCTGTGTGCTATGCGGTGCAGTGGATGGCTGGGCTGTGCAGTGCAGTACAGGGCTTGTGCTGTGTGCTATGCAGTGCAGTGGAGGGCTGGGCTGTGCAGTGGAGGGCTGGGCTGTGCAGTGGAGGGCTGGGCTGTGCAGTGGAGGGCTGGGCTGTGCAGTGAGGGCTGGGCTGTGCAGTGGAGGGCTGTGCTGTGCGCCATGCTGTGCAGTGGAGGGCTGGGCTGTGCAGTGGAGGGCTGGGCTGTGCAGTGGAGGGCTGGGCTGTGCAGTGGAGGGCTGGGCTGTGTGCATATGCGGTGCAGTGGAGGGCTGTGCTGTGCAGTGGAGGGCCTGTGCTGTGTGCTATGCGGTGCAGTGGATGGCTGGGCTGTGCAGTGCAGTGGATGGCTGGCTGTGCAGTGGCAGTGCAGTGCAGGGCTGTGCTGTGTGCTATGCAGTGCAGTGGAGGGCTGGGCTGTGCAGTGGAGGGCTGGGCTGTGCAGTGGAGGAGCTGACAGGGAGGACTGTTTTGTTTACTAACAGTTCTTCCCCGCCCCCATCGGAGATCCTCAGCAATCACTGGCCGGGACCCGGTGATTGACAGCCGGAAATGCAAAATCTCCTATATACATGATTTTGCGCACCCAAGCCACCCTGTAGCAGTACTTCTGGAAGCTATAGGGCGGCGCTGTAACCGGAAGTGACATAATGGTCCTCCAAGGGCATAGAGATGAGTGGAGGCCATCGTTCCTTCAATGATCTCTATGCCCAGTGCTGGGATCAATGAATGGGGACTCAGGTAGGGCTGAGAACTACCGAGTGGCGAGGGGGAGGCGGGGGGTTGTTTTCGGTATCGATGCGTATTTCATATCAGCCTATAGGGGTGTTTTCAGCGGAAATGTTTCGACCACCGAAATTTCCATCCGTGTCTCCGTTCATCCATCCGTGTCTCCCTCCACCCACCCATCCGTGTCTCCCTCCACCCACCCAATCCGTGTCTCCCTCCCCTCCACCCACCCATCCGTGTCTCCCTCCACCCACCCAATCCGTGTCTCCCTCCCTCCACCCACCCAATCCGTGTCTCCCTCCCTCCACCCACCCAATCCGTGTCTCCCTCCCTCCACCCACCCAATCCGTGGTCTCCCTCCCTCCACCCACCCAATCCGTGTCTCCCTCCCTCCACCCACCCAATCCGTGTCTCCCTCCCTCCACCCACCCAATCCGTGTCTCCCTCCCTCCCCCCACCCAATCCGTGTCTCCCTCCCTCCCACCCACCCAATCCGTGTCTCCTCCCTCCACCCACCCAATCCGTGTCTCCCTCCCTCCACCCACCCAATCCGTGTCTCCCTCCCTCCACCCACCCAATCCGTGTCTCCCTCCCTCCACCCCACCCAATCCGTGTCTCCCTCCCTCCACCCACCCAATCCGTGTCTCCCTCCCTCCACCCACCCATCCGTGTCCTCCCTCCCTCCACCCACCCAATCCGTGTCTCCCTCCCTCCACCCACCCAATCCGTGTCTCCCTCCCTCCACCCACCCAATCCGTGTCTCCCTCCCTCCACCCACCCAATCCGTGTCTCCCTCCCTCCACCCACCCAATCCGTGTCTCCCTCCCTCCACCCACCCAATCCGTGTCTCCCTCCCTCCACCCACCCAATCCGTGTCTCCCTCCCTCCACCCACCCAATCCGTGTCTCCCTCCCTCCACCCCACCAATCCGTGTCTCCCTCCACCCACCCGTCCGTGTCTCCCTCCACCCACCCAATCCGTGTCTCCCTCCCTCCACCCACCCAATCCGTGTCTCCCCTCCCCCCACCCACCCATCCATCCGTGTCTCCCTCCCCTCATCCATCCGTGTCTCCCTCCCCCCATCCATCCGTGTCTCCCTCCCCCCCACCCACCCACCCATCCGTGTCTCCCTCCCCCACCCACCCACCCATCCGTGTCTCCCTCCCCCCACCCACCCACCCATCCGTGTCTCCCTCCCCCCACCCACCCACCCATCCGTGTCTCCCTCCCCCCACCCACCCACCATCCGTGTCTCCCTCCCCCCACCCACCCACCCATCCGTGTCTCCCTCCCCCCCCCCCACCCACCCATCCGTGTCTCCCTCCCCCCACCCACCCACCCATCCGCGTCTCCCTCCACCCACCCACCCATCCATCCGTGTCTCCCTCCACCCATGTCTCTATCCAAAAACATAAAAGTCAGAAGCTACAAATACTACAGCTGCTGACTTTTAAAAAATGGACACTTACCTGACCCTTGATCCTGGGATGTGTCCCCCACAGCCCGTGTCACCTGCCGCCCTGTGTTCCTGGTGCCGGCATCTTCAGTGTGGGCACCCGGCTGTGACAGCGTGCGTCTTCACAGCCGGGTGCCCATTGCACATACGCGAGTAGCACTGCGCTTTCTGAATGATCCCGTAGTGTTCTGGGACCTGTCGTGTCCCAGAAGACTACGGGGAGGACAACTTCCACTTTCTGATCGCCTAGGCAGCGGAAGTGGGGAGCGGGTACCTACCTGTCAATTTTGGGTACCCGTTCCCCAAAGGTGTGCCAATCCTTAACAGGAGCGGGCGACCAATCCTTAAGGTGGAACTTCCCCCTTTGGGTGGAGCTCCACTTTACATTGGATTCAGACAGGTAAGTAAGGAACACAAATGCAGTGCAGGATTACTTGACTCATGGGGGGGGCAAATCACGAGTAGGTAGAGCTGGGTAGCGATAAGGTAAGACAGGCAGGAAGTTCCTGCTCGGGTACAGTGCCATACAATGGTTCCTTCCATGACGATGTCCACAAAATTGCCGATGGTCACAGGGGTGGTGAGGTGGGTGGTGCTGAGGATAGAGCAACCACAAGCATCCAGTCCCATGGACACAAAATGATCAGATTAGTCTTTGAGGGAAGATCTGAGGAGTATGCTGCTTCAAAGTAAATGGAGCTGCCATTGGTGCAAGGTAAACATGTGCCCAGCAGACTAAGGAAAATCCATGTACCTTTTCGGCTACATTGTTGCCATGTGGGGTGTTTGGGGTTCATTTCCTTTATTTCAGATTAGATTGATTGAATATTTTATTGTAAGTAACATTTGCCTGTTCCTTGTGCTGTCTTTGACAGAAGGGATTGAGGAAAGAGCCATCTGTCCGAGACCGTTCAGCATCTCCGTCTCCAAGAAGACGTAATAATTCCCGGACAGCCACTGACCGAAATAATAAAAGAGAAGACAGACACAGAGACAAGGCTGAGAAGAATTCATACCGATCACCTTCCCGAGAAACATCTCCCACGTCCAGTCCCGTACCCCGAAAGAGAAGCCGGCGGGACAGTCCAAAGGAGCGCTCTTCAGACGCCAAAGGAGCAGAAGGGTTGAGGAGGAAAGATTCTCCTCTTCGTCGTCGATCTCCTGCTACTCAGACACAATCTTCTAAAGGGTCTAGAAGAGAGAGAAGCCCATCTCAAGACCAAGCCTCCCCAGAACGAGCACCCCAAGAGAGTTCATCCAAATATGACAAGCGTGTTAGTAATAAGCGCTCACCACCAGCCCCAAGTAAGACTTCAAAAGCTACACGTTCATCCTCCTCCTCCTCCTCCTCCTCCTCCTCTTCCTCCTCCTCATCATCGTCTTCATCAGGAAGTGAAGTGTCTGATCATGAGAAGGTCAGAGATGTGCGAAAGAGTCAGGCTGGTGGCAAGCAAAGTACAAAAAATTACAAATCAGATGCTGGAGATAAGCATGGCAAGTCAGTAACACAAACGGAGGACAAAAGGACGAGGCCCTCACCGGTTAGACAGGTGGACCGTGATAGGAGGTCAAAGAAAAGTGCTTCTCCTAGTCCTCAGAGACCACGCAAACTAAGATCCCCTCCAGGAAGGAGTTCCACTTCAAAGAGCCCACCAAGGAAAGGTCGATCAGTAACACCTCAGCGCAAAGCCAGATCGCCTTCTACCCCTCCTAGACGTAGAAAATCCAAGAGTCCAAAGCGCAAAGCTCATTCTCCCTCTAAGTCTCCCCAAAAAGCACGAGTGCCATCTCCAACGCCCCCACGTCGTGCCAGATCAAAAACTCCCAGCGAAGGCAGAGATCTATGTCACAAACACCTCCACGTCACCAGCGTGATAAAGAGAGGTCTTCCCATGGTGATAAACACAAATCAACTCAGCAGCGAGACAGATCTGAAACTCCTAAAAAGAGTGAAGGGTCTCGTACCCATTCATCCAAAAGATCACTGTCTAGGTCACCAGTTCGCCGTGTAAGCCCCATCACACGCTCTCCTCGGAGAAAGGAAAGGTCACATTCCCGCTCATCTGACAGACAGGAAAGATCACGCACTCGCTCGCCAGTCAAGAGAACAAGATCCCGCTCTCGGTCTCCAAAGCAGAAGAAACTGACCAAATCTGAACAAAAATGGGCAAGGTCTCCTTCTGTGACGTATCGTGATAAAGACGGGTCACGATCAAACTCAAGACATCAAAGGAGAAGGTCACCTTCTGATGCTTCTATAGCTTCTAAGTCACGTAGCCGTAGTCCACAATTATATGGAAAGAAGAAGTCTCGCTCACGATCTCCTAAGCAACAGTCGTCTTCTAGAATGACGCAAAAGAGGTTAGCGTCGCCCAGAGATAAACCCCAGGCCTCCAGGAGAAAATCTTCATCACGTTCAGTGTCTCCATTCCTGAAAAAGATTTCATCAAGGGATCGATCCCAGAGGTCTGTATCTAGATCCAAATCAAGAAGATCAAGATCACCTTCGTCTGAAAAAGGTTCGGCCAGAAAAACGGATAAGAAATTGGAGTCCAGCAAAAAAAGGTACAGTTCCTCACCAGAACCAAAGGGGCGCCAAAATAGATGCTCTCCTGAACAAGAAAAGATATACAAGACATCCGGACGTACAGAGCCCCTAAATAACAAGAGTGCAGGAGGGCGAAGTCCATCAGCCTCTCCCGTCTCACAGACATCACGTAGAAGCAGGTTGACAGAAGAATCTTCACCTATTCGTAGCAGAGGTGGAGAGATCAATAGGTCTAGAGCCCCACTGGCCAAGAAGTCTAATCTTTCTCCCGAGCGTAGACCAGGATCTAAAGAGTCGGCCAAAATTTCCCATACAAGGTCATCTGCATCTCCATTGCAGAGTCGTTCCATGGAGGGTAAATATGGATCATCTCGAAAAGATGAGTCAAGACCCATTCTTGACAAATTAAAAACTTCTGGTAATAAATATAGGTCAGAGTCCTCTTCAGAACGTGAATCCCGGCCAAAATCCAAACTCCAGTCTTCAGAAGACAGGAAAGGTTCGACGCGTGCTTTAGGTAAAAATAGATCTCGTTCTTCATCAGAAAGTGAAGATGGCTCTTCCAGTTCACACAGCAAAGAAGGGTCTGGTTCATCAACAGAACGTGAATACAGAGCTAAACTGTTGTCAAAGAGCACTGAATCAAGAGTTCAGTCAGAACATGACACTAAAGGACTTAAACCAGGGACAAAGCGTTCATCCACTTTGGAACTCAAAGCAAAATCATTACAGAGCAGAAGTAGATCTGACTCCTTATCAGAACGTGAAGAGAAGTCCAAAGCTAGGCCTAAGTCTTCAAATCAGCCAATCTCTAAATATAGGGAAAGATGTGAGGCGTCTCCAGATGGTACAGTTAAATCTATTCTGCCTGCTAATAGACCCTTATCAGAAAATGAGCAGAGATCGAGGTCAGCAAAATCTAAGTCCAGTTCAGAGTCTTCTCCAGACAGAGGGCCTAGAAACAAAATGGCAAAATCCCAAACGGGTTCAGACAGTCAACAAAAAATTAGGAGGCAATCAACCAGATCAAGTTCGGGATCTTCTTCAGAGAGAGGGTCAAGAAGCAGACCTGAACCAAAAAGAACCAGCTCCAGGTCGTCATCTGAACGACTACCAAGACGACGATCAAGGGGTACTGATAGTTCCTCTTCAGACCGCTCAGCTAAGTTTGACGTAGGTAGGCAAAGGCATAGTTCAGGCTCATCATCTGAAAGGCCCCCCAAGAGTAAGCCACTTCATGGTGGAGCTGTTTCTGGAACATCTTACCAACATCCTGCAAGATCTGATTCTTATTCCTCTTCAGGTTCAAAATCCAATCTAAAATCTTCTCACACTAATAAAGAGGTCTCTCGTTTATCTAAACATGATTCAGCATCCCCTCAGATTAGAGAAAGGTCCAGATCATCAGACCACCCAAGAAAAGCCAATTCTAAGTCCTCAGTAACTGAGTTAAGAGAGAGATCTCACAAACGTACCTCTAGCTCTGATTCTTCATCTGAACGAGACACTAAACCCAGGTCGCCTCAGAAAAAATCTCATTCAGGATCCCCTGAAATTTGTGCATCAAGGACACCACCATACAAATCACGATCCTCTGAAAACGAAGAGTATAATTCACGGTCTCCATCTTCCAGAAACGAAGGGAAGTCTTTGGATGCCTCTGCTGGTGGACCTTTGTCTCCAGCATTTTCAAAGTCCTCAATTACACAGCGACTTCAGGTACAACCAGAACCTTCTCCAAAGAAGCAAGAAGAGATGGACATTTCTCCTACTAGAGATGAATCCTCTTCAGATAAAAGATCTTGTTCAAAAAGCAACACCTCTGATAGTGAGAATTCTCAAGATGAGGTATCAAAGATTGCAACTGAAGTTGCAAATAAATCTGAACTGGAACCAGACCATAGTACAATTTCCAGCAAAGCAAGTCAGAGCAAAGGGAGGAATGTTCAGTTACATCCCCTATTTTAGATGTAAATGGAACAGAGTCAAGGCTGAGCAGGGATAGGCTGATCCATGAACCTGTCAAGGACTCTGTGTCCTCCCCAGTTCCAGCAGTTCTTGAAATGCCTGTGAAAGGGCCCATTTCATCTGACCATGATATTTCCAGGAAT
This sequence comes from Staurois parvus, assembly GCF_062004578.1. Classification (NCBI taxonomy): domain Eukaryota; kingdom Metazoa; phylum Chordata; class Amphibia; order Anura; family Ranidae; genus Staurois; species Staurois parvus. The sequence goes on from NW_028319058.1 coordinate 386,564, forward strand.
GAAGTTCCACTGATGGATGACTCATCCCCAGTCCGAGATATGGCAAAGAAAAGATCTGACAGAAAAAAATCCAGTTCATCCTCATCTTCATCCTCCTCATCTTCATCCTCTGCCTCCTCTTCCTCCTCATCATCCTCATCGTCGTCCTCTTCCTCCTCCTCATCTTCGTCTTCTGAAGAGGATGATGAACCAAGTTCTTCGCCTGTAAAGAAGGCAACATCTCCTCCCTCTAAAAGACTAAGGATTAGCCATGATTCTCCTGCAACCAGTTATTCCCCAGAACAAAAATCTGTTGAAGATGCAGTTTGTGACAAACCATTAGAGTCAGCTGCTGAAAAACATTTAGATGCTGATCTGTGCAACCAAACTAAATCTCCATCTGCAGAAGTCAATCTGGATGATCATCAAGGTAGTCACAACTCCCCCGTCCACTGTTTGGAGATGTCCTCCTTGGTAAAAGAGAGCGCATCCCTTGAGATTCAGATGATTGCATCAAATTCTGAGACTGTTCCTCATGCTTATGTTGAGTATCCCATTTCTGCTGCAGACAGTAAAGCCACTGCAGACAAGTTGCATGCCTCACCACCACCGACCAGTCCTGTTTCTCAACCAAGTGAAGTCAGAACACCTGCAGATATTACATATAAAGGTGAACCTTCTCCAAAGCAGACAAGTCCTCAGCCACCTCTTTTAGATGGAGCTGATTTTTCAAATGCTCAGACTGATTCACTTCATGGCCAGATGGACTCCATGACAACTGCACATGATGAACAAAGTACTGGTAGAGTATCGGTAACTCCTCAGACAAATAAAAGCCCCAAGTCCCGTAGTTCCTCAAAGTCTAGTAGCTCTGATTCATCTTCTGAAGACAGCAGCTCTGATTCTTCAAGTGAGAACAGCTCTTCAGAAGAGCATTCTACATCTGATCGATCAAAACCCTCTGAAAAGGTCACCAAGCCAGATCCTCCACCTATACGGCGTATTGCATCGCCAGCTAAAAGGGAGCTGTCTCCGGAGTCACCAAAGCGTGAAACAAGGAAATGGACAGACAAAGAGAAACGTAGCCATTCCCATTCCTCTTCTAGATCACCAGTAAGCAGGGAAATACATCCACAGAAAAGGCGATCGCCTTCAAGGTCACCATCCAGAAAAAGAATGTCCAAGACACCACCACGACGACAAGTAAGGACGCCACCTCGAGCATTTAGATCACGTTCACGGTCAAGGACGGACAGATACCCATTTAGAAATCGCTCAAGATCCTCTTCCAGGCGGTCGCCATCGTGGCATGAGCATAGAAGATGGGTTCGTCGCCGGTCCCCTTCATCTCCTAGACAAGGCCATTCTGGGTCTCGATCACGAGTTTGGCGTTCTCGTCGTGGTCGTTCTGGGTCACCTCCTTGGAGAGGCCGGTCAAGATCGTTATCAAGACCAGATTCTTCTCGGTATTCCCGCCATGGAAATTCTAGACCTTCTCCTAGAAGAAGATCAAGATCGCCACACCGACGAGAGAGACCTTACTATCAGAGGGAAAGATCTAGTTCCTCAACTAGAAGAAGGAGACCTTGGAGCCCACAGAGGAGATCCAGGTCACCTGAAAGACGAGCAAGGTCCCGATCTTCTGATAGGTATAGGAGTGCACAAATCACCAGAGGGGCTAGACGCGGCCGTTCACCATCACCACCTGGTCGAGAAAGGACTCGCTTGTCAGGCGGGCGAGGACGCTCCAGGTCCCCAAGGACAGATAAATCAGATTTACGGCACAAAAGTCCACGGTCACCAGCAAAATCCTCCAGTCCTGTCACTAAATCTCATCCTACCTCTCCAGCAAGGTCCAGCAATGTTCAGTCTCATATAAATAATTCTCAGAGATCACCATCTCCTCCACAGTTGGAGAAGCATGCTGTGAGGTTGCAAAAAAGCCCAGTGCTTGGAGAGCCAAACGTCCAAGACCAAGCACTTTCTGCTAGCAAGGGAGAGTCTTCTTCAGCAAGCCTTAGTTCTTCTTTTCCCCGGACAGCACTGGATGAATGTAGCAGGTCTCCTCCAAGGCTTCTGAAAGCAAATGATGCTCCAGATACTCCTCCATCTTCCAGAAGTGGAGAGAACAATTCTGAAATGGAATCAAAGATTGCGGACAACCAAAAATTAGAATCAGAAAACATAACTTGTGCTACTGTGGTAAATTTGGAAGGCGAGAAGGCCCCCCATTCACCGAGTCACGCTAATGGATCCACAGAACAAGATAGACCAAGTCTGATGTCTCCAACGCAGCAGAAGAGGCGGGAGAGATCCTCTAAGAGTCCTTCAGCTTCGCGGTCAGAGCCAGAAGCCAGTTCCTCAAAGGCTGCCCCAGTTTCTTTGGATGCAGAAAGGTAATTATTTTTCTGTTTATTAAGGGTTCAACCTTTTAAGATTACCTTGAAGGAAATGCATAGCAAGAGGAGTTTGTAGGCACCTTTATGTCAGAGCACAGTCATTAAAAATACACCCATGTCTGAATGGGTCAAAGTGATGACTCCTCCATACCTGTTTACTTCTGTTTTGGGGGTGGCAGGGAAGCGGTTAAAGCTTCAAAAACACATCCTGCTGAGGCGGCAGGTGCTGCAATGTGCACAGGAGCCCCTAGTGGCTGCCATTAGCTGCAGGACCTGGCAGCCTCCCATTGCTTTCAGTGGTGCTTTCTCCCCCTGCTAGTCGTGGGAACCCCCCCACTGAGGTTCTCACATCCAATGGCAGGCAGGGCACACCCTTAACCAAGTAGGTGCTTTATGCTGGACCCCCAGCCACCATGCAGGATCCCTAGGTGTAAGAAACCCCCTCAAACTTCCATTAGACCCCGACTTCCGGCCCAGAGACCTAGGCACCGGTGATGTCTGTCCTGCAACTTCCTGGGAACGTTGGGGCCTCCAGATCCCAAGTTTTCAGCGGAGTCTCTGTTCAGGAGGCCATGAGTGTCTATAGATCATGAATTGGACACGATTGTCACCCCGGCATGGGGGAGGAGCGGAGCTCTGCATCTGCGGCGTTTGATCCTACGCTCTGAATGAAGATTTGGCCTTGTTGGGTGTCAAGTCTGGCGGGGCGTCCAGTACCTGCTGGCGGCGGGGCGTCCAGTACCTGCTGGCGGCGGGGCGTCCAGTACCTGCTGGCGGCGGGGCGTCCAGTGTACTTCCCGATATCTTTGGCGTATTGTGGAGCCTCAGTCTCACTTTCAAGGCAGCATAGGGAACACGGCGGTCTGTAGACTGGAGGAGTGTGCAATCTCTCCTCTGACTGACAGGTGGCGCTGGTGTTATTGGTTTTGGGCTGTCATGTTTAGGCTCCGTAGGGACCAGGAAAGGTCGGGGTTAATGCAGGCCCAAGGCTCTGACAACCTATCAGATCCCAGCATGTCCAGCAGTCAGACCATCCATGAACACTTCCTGAAGCTTCCCCAAGGCGTTGGAACATCTCCGGCGCCCCTGGTAGCTGCCGACTTCTGGATGGAGCCCGTTGCTGTTAGAGATTTGTCAGGAATCCCTCGAGGTGGATATTGTCGGGGGGGGGGGAGGGTTGTATTGGCTCTGAAGACCCCGTGGTGACCTACCTGGGCTGTAGTGCGTGTTCCCCATACACTAGTGGATGACCTGTGTGTTCTATGATTCCCCCCCACCAGGGTCCCCAGCCCACCACCAGCAGAACCCAAGACACTGGAAGAGGTCTCCGTGGCTAAAGGAGAACCCCGCCGATCCCGAAGCTCCAGTTCTTCTTCCTCATCCTCCTCATCGTCATCCTCCTCATCGAGCTCTTCATCGGGCTCAGGCTCTTCATCTTCTTCCTCATCCTCGTCCTCTTCCTCATCTCCTAAATCTGCAAATAAAGCCGACAGCAAGAAGGGACCCTCGCCTGGGAGGAGGAGGTGAGACCTCTATTATGGGGAGAACTTCACTTACCAACCAATCATTTACAGGTGGTCACATGACCAATTCTTTGTAGGGAGGGGGGCCTCCTGTTGCATCATAAAAATGGCGTGCCTGTCAGTGACCCCACACAACTGCAATCAACCAATGGATTCCTGGGTTGGGAGCTGCAGCCTCATCTTCAATGATTCCATACTTCTGTCTCTGCACGCACTCTCTAGCTCTATGTTCCTACCTGCTCATTTCCCCCGCTGGCTCGCTCTCCGTCTGCTCATTTCCCCCGCTGGCTCGCTCTCCCTCTGCTCGTTTCCCCCGCTGGCTCGCTCTCCCTCTGCTCGTTTCCCCCGCTGGCTCGCTCTCCCTCTGCTCGTTTCCCCCGCTGGCTCGCTCTCCCTCTGCTCGTTTCCCCCGCTGGCTCGCTCTCCCTCTGCTCGTTTCCCCCGCTGGCTCGCTCTCCCTCTGCTCGTTTCCCCCGCTGGCTCGCTCTCCCTCTGCTCGTTTCCCCCGCTGGCTCGCTCTCCCTCTGCTCGTTTCCCCCGCTGGCTCGCTCTCCCTCTGCTCGTTTCCCCCGCTGGCTCGCTCTCCCTCTGCTCGTTTCCCCCGCTGGCTCGCTCTCCCTCTGCTCGTTTCCCCCGCTGGCTCGCTCTCCCTCTGCTCGTTTCCCCCGCTGGCTCGCTCTCCCTCTGCTCGTTTCCCCCGCTGGCTCGCTCTCCCTCTGCTCGTTTCCCCCGCTGGCTCGCTCTCCCTCTGCTCGTTTCCCCCGCTGGCTCGCTCTCCCTCTGCTCGTTTCCCCCGCTGGCTCGCTCTCCCTCTGCTCGTTTCCCCCGCTGGCTCGCTCTCCCTCTGCTCGTTTCCCCCGCTGGCTCGCTCTCCCTCTGCTCGTTTCCCCCGCTGGCTCGCTCTCCCTCTGCTCGTTTCCCCCGCTGGCTCGCTCTCCCTCTGCTCGTTTCCCCCGCTGGCTCGCTCTCCCTCTGCTCGTTTCCCCCGCTGGCTCGCTCTCCCTCTGCTCGTTTCCCCCTCTCGCTCTCCCTCTGCTCGTTTCCCCCTCTCGCTCTCCCTCTGCTCATTTCCCCCCGCTCGCTCTTTCAAAGGCTCTCCCAGCTTTCTCTGTTTACCCCACTTGTACTGGCTCTCTGCTCCCCCGCCCCTCCCCCTCGCTCTCTCTGCTCCCCCGCCCCTCCCCCTCGCTCTCTCTGCTCCCCCGCCCCTCCCCCTCGCTCTCTCTGCTCCCCCGCCCCTCCCGCTCGCCCTCTCTGCTCCCCCGCCCCTCCCGCTCGCCCTCTGCTCGCCCCTATTGAATACTGCAGTATGAGCAGTGGGGTGTTCTCAGTAGGTGTCATGGCTTCCCCTGTGTAGTGAGTAGCTCACCTCCGCTCTCTTCCTTGTCCCCAGGTCTCGCAGTCCACGTAAACCCATCGACTCGCTGAGGGATTCTCGTTCCCTGAGTTATTCTCCAGCTGAGAGACGCCGCCCCCCCACTCCTCCACCCCGCAGAAGGTAAGTGACCGTACCATCATCACGTGACGGATGGAAATGTCGCCTGCAGATAACCCTGACCTTCGTCTTCTTCATTCCAGAGAACGAGATTCCTGGAGGAATCACAATTCCCCTGAGCGCAAGAGGCGGAGAGATTCTCCAGGACCCCGCTACTCCCACAGGAGGCCCTCCAGGTACAGTCCTGCTGCTGCCTCTACTTCTCTGGGGAAGGGACCGTCTTAGGATGTGTACACCGGGGACGCTGCTCAGTGGTCTCTGCCATGTCTGCTCGCTCTCTCTCACTGACTGCTCTCCACGCGCTCTCTCTCTCTCTCGCTGACTCTGCTCTCCACGCGCTCTCACTCTGCTCTCCACGCGCTCTCACTCTGCTCTCCACGCGCTCTCACTCTGCTCTCCACGCGCTCTCACTCTGCTCTCCACGCGCTCTCACTCTGCTCTCCACGCGCTCTCACTCTGCTCTCCACGCGCTCTCACTCTGCTCTCCACGCGCTCTCACTCTCTCGCTGACTCTGCTCTCCACGCGCTCTCTCTCTCTCGCTGACTCTGCTCTCCACGCGCTCTCTCTCTCTCTCGCTGACTCTGCTCTCCACGCGCTCTCTCTCTCTCTCGCTGACTCTGCTCTCCACGCGCTCTCTCTCTCTCTCGCTGACTCTGCTCTCCACGCGCTCTCTCTCTCTCTCGCTGACTCTGCTCTCCACGCGCTCTCTCTCTCTCTCGCTGACTCTGCTCTCCACGCGCTCTCTCTCTCTCTCGCTGACTCTGCTCTCCACGCGCTCTCTCTCTCTCTCTCGCTGACTCTGCTCTCCACGCGCTCTCTCTCTCTCTCTCGCTGACTCTGCTCTCCACGCTCTCTCTCTCTCTCTCTGCTCTCCACGCGCTCTCTCTCTCTCTCTCTCTGCTCTCCACGCGCTCTCTCTCTCTCGCTGACTCTGCTCTCCACGCGCTCTCTCTCTCTCTCTCGCTGACTCTGCTCTCCACGCGCTCTCTCTCTCTCTCTCGCTGACTCTGCTCTCCACGCGCTCTCTCTCTCTCTCTCTCTCTCGCTGACTCTGCTCTCCACGCGCTCTCTCTCGCTGACTCTGCTCTCCACGCGCTCTCTCTCGCTGACTCTGCTCTCCACGCGCTCTCTCTCGCTGACTCTGCTCTCCACGCGCTCTCTCTCCCGCAGTCTCCGCTCTCTCCCGCAGTCTCCGCTCTCTCCCGCAGTCTCCGCTCTCTCCCGCAGTCTCCGCTCTCTCCCGCAGTCTCCGCTCTCTCCCGCAGTCTCCCGCAGTCTCCCGCTGTCTCCCGCAGTCTCCCGCTGTCTCCCGCAGTCTCCCGCTGTCTCCCGCTGTCTCCCGCTGTCTCCCGCAGTCTCCCGCTGTCTCCCGCAGTCTCCCGCTGTCTCCCGCAGTCTCCCGCTGTCTCCCGCACTCTCCCGCTGTCTCCCGCACTCTCCCGCTGTCTCCCGCACTCTCCCGCACTCTCCCGCTGTCTCCCGCTCTCTCCCGCTGTGTCAGATAAATCTCCTCTTTAGTGGCCCATTGTAATGTATTGTGTCTTTCTCTACAGGTCTCCTTGATCGATGATTTTGCTTCTCCAGCCTAGAGAAGACTTTGGGTTTCCCCTCCCCCCCCATTGAGGGCCCCTTTGACACCCTCGTCTTACTTTTGGGATCTTACAGACTTGTGGGACGTGGCCTCCTGTACAGACATTGTGTCCCGGGCTGCAGACAGACTCCGACATACTCTATAATGTGAATTTGCTGCCCCTCCATGTACTCAAATGAACTTTTACTGGCAAGATGTCGTCCTGCCTCGGTGTCCGCCATAGCGCTGCCCTTCTCACTCGAGGCGCCCAATAACGTGGCGCTCTGGTTGGCGTGGCGCAAAACCCCGCCCCTTTACCTTCTTTCGTCCTGCATAGGCAATTTCGTAAGAAGTGAGATGAATCAGTGAAACTTATTTCGTGTTTATTTTTGTTCTTTTTTTTGTTTTGTAATCTGTACAGCAAGAATCCTTTCTGTCAATAAAAGATTGGGCTAAGCCAGGACATTGCTGCTGATTGGTGGAGGAGAGTCCCTGTGCCTCAATATGAGGCCTGCTCTAGTTCCAGGTCACCATGCTGAGAACAGCAGTTAGGCCGATGAACGACATACTGGCCTTCCAATGGGCTGCGTGGTTTCCCTGCACACATGGGCAGTTGCAGTCTTGCTGGTCTCGTCTCTCAGGTTGCTCTGTGGGCTGCGGCGGTGATTCGCTCCTGCAGTACATCCAGTCTCTGGCGATGCTGCGTGGGTAGCCGGGCTCCGCCTCCACGTCTCCATCCTTGAACTGCCAGTATTGGGAGCCCTTGAAGAAATACGTGTTACCTGTGGGTGGAAGGCAAGGACATCATTATCGTGCATCATCTCTGGGAGGGGTCATGGCTGTTGGTCAAGATGGAGGGGACTGGTCACGGCTTTTGGTCAAGGTGGAGGGGACTGGTCATGGCTGTTGGTCAAGGTGGAGGGGACTGGTCATGGCTGTTGGTCAAGATGGAGGGGACTGGTCACGGCTGTTGGTCATGATGGAGGGGACTGGTCACGGCTGTTGGTCATGATGGAGGAGACTGGTCACGGCTGTTGGTCATGATGGAGGGGAATGGTCACGGCTGTTGGTCATGATGGAGGGGACTGGTCACGGCTGTTGGTCATGATGGAGGGGACTGGTCACGGCTGTTGGTCAAGATGGAGGGGACTGGTCAGGGATGTTGGTCAAGATGGAGGGGACTGGTCAGGGATGTTGTTCAAGATGGAAGGGACTGGTCACGGCTGTTGGTCATGATGGAGGGGATTGGTCATGATGGAGGGGACTGGTCACGGCTGTTGGTCAAGATGGAGGGGACTGGTCAGGGCTGTTGGTCAAGATGGAGGGGACTGGTCACGGCTGTTGGTCATGATGGAGGGGACTGGTCACGGCTGTTGGTCATGATGGAGGGGACTGGTCACGGCTGTTGGTCATGATAGAGGGGACTGGTCACGGCTGTTGGTCATGATGGAGGGGACTGGTCACGGCTGTTGGTCATGATGGAGGGGACTGGTCACGGCTGTTGGTCAAGATGGAGGGGACTGGTCACGGCTGTTGGTCAAGATGGAGGGGACTGGTCACGGCTGTTGGTCAAGATGGAGGGGACTGGTCTGGGCTGTTGGTCAAGATGGAGGGGACTGGTCTGGGCTGTTGGTCATGATGGAGGGGACTGGTCTGGGCTGTTGGTCAAGATGGAGGGGAATGGTCACGGCTGTTGGTCAAGATGGAGGGGACTGGTCACGGCTGTTGGTCAAGATGGAGGGGACTGGTCACGGCTGTTGGTCAAGATGGAGGGGACTGGTCTGGGCTGTTGGTCAAGATGGAGGGGACTGGTCTGGGCTGTTGGTCAAGATGGAGGGGACTGGTCTGGGCTGTTGGTCATGATGGAGGGGACTGGTCTGGGCTGTTGGTCAAGATGGAGGGGAATGGTCACGGCTGTTGGTCAAGATGGAGGGGAATGGTCACGGCTGTTGGTCAAGATGGAGGGGAATGGTCACGGCTGTTGGTTAAGATGGAGGGGAATGGTCACGGCTGTTGGTCAAGATGGAGGGGACTGGTCAGGGCTGTTGGTCATGATGGAGGGGAATGGTCACAGCTGTTGGTCAAGATGGAGGGGAATGGTCACGGCTGTTGGTCAAGATGGAGGGGACTGGTCGCGGCTGTTGGTCAAGATGGAGGGGACTGGTCGCGGCTGTTGGTCAAGATGGAGGGGACTGGTCACGGCTGTTGGTCAAGATGGAGGGGACTGGTCAGGGCTGTTGGTCAAGATGGAGAGGACTGGTCACGCTGTTGGTCAAGCTGGAGGGGACTGGTCACGGCTGTTGGTCAAGATGGAGGAGAATGGTCACGGCTGTTGGTCAAGATGGAGGGGACTGGTCAGGGCTGTTGGTCAAGATGGAGGGGACTGGTCACGGCTGTTGGTCAAGATAGAGGGGACTGGTCACGGCTGTGGGTGGTGATGGAAGGACTGTGGACTGGTCATGGCTGTGGGTGGTGATGGAAGGACTGTGGACTGGTCATGGCTGTGGGTGGTGATGGAGGATTGGAGGACTGTTAATGGCTGTGGGTGGTGATGGAGGACTGGTAATGGCTGTGGGTGGTGATGGAAGGACTGGGGACTGGTTATGGCTGTGGGTGGTGATGGAGGGATTGGAGGACTGGTCATGGCTGTGGGTGGTGATGGAAGGACTGTGGACTGGTCATGGCTGTGGGTGGTGATGGAAGGACTGTGGACTGGTCATGGCTGTGGGTGGTGATGGAAGGACTGTGGACTGGTCATGGCTGTGGGTGGTGATGGAAGGACTGTGGACTGGTCATGGCTGTGGGTGGTGATGGAGAGAATGGGGACTGCTCATGGCTGTGGACGGTCCTGGAGGGACTGAGGACTGGTCATGTCTGCGGTTGGTAATGGAGGGATTGGAGGACTGTTAATGGCTGTGGGTGGTGATGGAAGGACTGGGGACTAATCATGGCTGTGGTGATCGAGGGACTGGGTGACTGGTTATGATTATGGACAGTGGTGGAGGGACTGGATACGGTCCAAGGCTATGAAGGGTGATGGAAGAACTGGGGACTGGTAATGGCTGTGGGTGGTGCTGGACGGACTGGGGGGCACTAGTCATGGCTGTGGGTGATGGAGAGACTGGTCACAGCTGTGGGTGGTAATGGAGGGACTGGTTATGGCTGTGGGTGGTAATGGAGGGACTGGTTATGGCTGTGGGTGGTGATTGGGGGACTGGTCATGGTTGTGGACAGCAGTGTAGGCACTGGGCACTGTTCAAGGCTATGAATGGTGATGGAAGGATGAAGGAAAGAGGAGCTGGGCCAGCCCAGACAGTAATTAAACTCCCAGAAGTGATAGGATAGAGGGAGGAAGGTGTGCTAGGAAATGGTCTCTTCCTGGAGTCCTCACATTTTCAGAAGCACATTGCAAGTAAAAGAATACTGTATGGAGAGGAAGAACATGCCATGCACGCCTCTCACATACCTGGAGAGGAAGAACATGCCATGCACGCCTCTCACATACCTGGAGAGGAAGAACATGCCATGCACGCCTCTCACGTACCTGGAGAGGAAGAACATGCCATGCACGCCTCTCACGTACCTGGAGAGGAAGAACATGCCATGCACGCCTCTCACTTTTCAAGTTGGTGGAAGCGTCTCTTTAAATGGAAATCTGAAGTTGTCCTTTTCTTACCTACACCTGGAAATGTTATTTACCTGGTTTTCATGTCATGGGGATCTGCCTGCCTCCCCCACCCACTACCCCCATGTGCCAGGAAGTTCAGTCACCCCACCATGATCCTCCTGGAATGTGGGGACAGAGGCAGACCCACCCGACGTGCCGAGGGTTGGGGGAGGCAGACCCTCCTGCCGTGGCGAGGGTTGGGGGCGGCAGACCCTCCCGACGCGGCGAGGGTTGGGGGGGGCAGACCCTCCCGACGCGGCGAGGGTTGGGGGGGCAGACCCTCCCGACGCGGCGAGGGTTGGGGGGGGCAGACCCTCCCGACGCGGCGAGGGTTGGGGGGGGGCAGACCCTCCCGACGCGGCGAGGGTTGGGGGGGGCAGACCCTCCCGACGCGGCGAGGGTTGGGGGGGGAAGACCCTCCCGACGTACCGAGGGTTGAGGGGGGGCAGACCCTCCCGACGTGCTGAGGGTTGGGGGGGAGGCAGACCCTCCTGGTATGTGGTGGGGTGGGTGAGGAGAGACAGTTCACCCTACTTCAAGAACCTTTGAATCACCAATTGGCACATGTACCAGTTCAGTCTTTGCTTGCTGTGGTGTTCTTCCAGATCAATACCTTACAGGTAAGGGCCATATAACGGTTAAATTGAAAGCTAAATAACATTTTGCGATGTACGGAAGACATGGGCGCCTTTGTATTCCTCAGATTTCCTTTAATCAAGACCCACCAACTTGAAAAATGAAAGATCTAAGCATATAAGGGCATCCCCTCTGGGGGGCTGTGGTGAGCAGCTGGAGGAAGCTGCCATTTGACAACACTTGGAGAATTTTCTAAGAGATTTCTCAGATTCCTTGAAAAAGTTTATATGGCTGAGTTCAAGGGTGGGTATGTACAGTATGTCCTCATGAGAAGGGGCCCATGGCTCAAATGTTGATTGGTGGAACTTTTCTGCAAGGAGCAAATCAACAGGCTGCCCTTTGAGGATAAAATGCTTCTTTGGACAATCCTTGGATGCTTTCCACCAGAAGGTAATTGTGTAAAAGCGTATTCTTATTCCTTAAAAAGTAGGTGGAGGTGACCGGTCCGAAACTGGCTGCCTTCCGAAGCCAAGAAGCATTCCATTCATAAGCAAAAGCTTCTGTGATAACTGGACCCCCCCCAATTCTTCTGGTTCCGGAGCCAAATCCTCCTCACACATCAGGTGGGAGATATCGTAGGCAATTGGGTCTGTGGGGAGGTGACTAGCATGAGTTTTGTTGCTTTATGAGCTCAAGGGTATCTTCCAATCCATGAAAAGGAATCGGGTTTCTTTGCAGCCCTAGAAAGACTGCTGTGCCAAGGGTCCATCACACCCGTCCAAGAAGAGGAGAGGTCTCATGGGTTTTATTCCAACCAGTTTGTGACTCCTAAGCCTAGTAGAGGCGTACACATGGAGATCCTAGATACTAGGAAGTCTTTCTTAAGAGGAATTAGAAGGTCTTGATGAGAGATGCCAGTTGGGCGGGGCGGTATTTTGGAGAACCTCTCAGGAGTGGAAGTTGTCGATCAACATTCTGCAACTTTTGATGATTTCAGCTAGCTGTCCTACACTGGTCTGGCAGCCTTCAGGGACTCCTTATCAGGGTGCAGTTGGACAATACCACAGCTGTGGCATACATCAGGTAGGGACAAAAATTTGTGCTGCTCAGGGTAGAAGCAGACTTGGTATTGTCTTGGGCAAAACTTTACATTCCTGCTCTCCTTACTGTACAAGTTCCTGGTGTAGAAAATTGGCAATCAAAATTTTCTGGCCCTCCGCAGCCAAGTCAAGGAGAAAGGGCACTTCAGCCAGTGGTGTTGGCAGAGATTTGTCTGTGCTGGGGAATCCCAGAGGTAGACCTCTTGGCATCCAGCTTCAACAACAAAGAGCAGAATTTCTGTCCTGAACTTGGCATCATCTGGCATTTGCAGTGGATTCCCTGGAGACTCCTCGGAATCACTTTTTCCTGATCTATGCATTTCTTTCACTACAGCTTCTTCCTTGCCTGTTGTACAGAATTAGGGTGGAGGGCATTCTGGTGCTTCCTAATGTGCAGTGGCTTGGCTAAGAACGTGGAATGCAGACCTTGTAACTATCTCAACAGCTGAGCCTTGGCCTCATCCAGTTTGTTCAGATTTACTATTGCATGGTCTGATCTTCCATCCTGCTTTGCAATCGCTGGCTTTGACAGTATAGATGTTGAAGTCCATGTCATGATGGATAAGGATGTTTATGGTTTCTGTCATTACTGCCTTCCTCAAGGCAAGATAAGTCGACCTCCAGCAGGATGTACCATTATGCATGGAAGGCTTATTTCGCCTGGTGGGCTCGTGAGTTTCATCCCAAACAGTATCTTATGGGGCTCATTTTGACTTTTCTCCTGTCTGGTGGGGATACGTCTCTGGCTTTGGTACCAGCAATGAACATATATTGGCCTATTGCATCTCCTTCATTAGTTAAAGACGTTGTGGAGCATGTCACATAATGATTCCACCTATGCAGGCCCCCCTTGTCACCGTGGGTCCTTAGCTTGGCCTTGTCTGTGTTGCAGTCTACACCTTTTGTACCTCTCCAATAGATTTTCTCATCACTCTTTACACACAAGGTTGTCTTTTTGATGGCCATTACCTCAGCTGGAAGGGTGTCAAAGTTGGCAAATAATCCTTGGTTCTTCACCAGGACAGGGTATTGACTCCTCAGTCCACTTTCCTGCCCAAGGTGGTTTCTTCATTCCACGTAAATCAGGACCTTGTGTGGCTATCTTTTTTTTTTCCCCTCATCCTAAGGAGGAGGTGCTGCTCTATTCTGATGTTATTCGAGTGGTTTCAGTTTATCTGAGATCTACAGCTTAATTTCAACAGTCTGATTTCCTGTTTGACTGGATATACATAGTAAAATCCTAATTTTAAAGTGTGAAATCTAAAGAGGGACGTTTTGGGGTTTTTTTCTTTTGTCTGGGACCATGGTCCTTAATTTCCCAGTGAAAACCATGAAACTCACCATCTACCCAGCTGATAACGTCATCGATCTCAGGCGGCAGCCCTTGCCATAGGTTGGTGTCCTGCGGATAGCGGCCATCCATTCTTCCGAGTTTCTCATCATATCTCCAGAAGCGGTTGTTTCTGAAAAAGTAGGTTTTCTTGTTATGCTTCCACACGAAAGCTCCATCAATTCTGTCCGTGTTCAAGCCAAAATCAGAGAGGTGCCGTGGGTAGCCGGGCTCCACCAGTGTGTCTTTAAACACCCAGAAATTATTCCCTGTACGGATACAAGAAAGGATCGGAGTAAGATCACAGCAGATGCAGCAAAAAGAGTCATCACCTTAATAGGGCTGACCATATTTGGTATGCTCGTAGCGGTCAGTTTGGGGGAGACCTCCATATCCATCATATGCAGTAGAGCTATGGCCATACACCCAGACCACCCCTTTCCAGTTCATGCACACATCACCCCCTGCTCTGTACTGACCTGCAATGAACACAATCTTGCTGTCATTTTGCCGTTCATACACAGCGTCCAGTCGTGGTAAGTCTAGAGGTAGCCCATGCCAGAAGTGGTGGAGTTGAGCTGGGTTGAGGGATACGAGGTTTCGAGATGCCTGCATTCTCCAGAAGACCTTGTCTGAGAATGAGAAGATAAGACTGTAAGGGATAAGCAATGTTTTAATGGGGAGAATTGTGCAAAGAACGGCATTCAAGCCTTACTCTTAAAGAAGAACACTTCTCCTCGAATATTTGCAATAGCATCAAAATGAGTGGAACAGCGATCAAAAAGTGGAGGGCGGGGCCTGATGGAAAAGATGGAACATTACATTGTGGAGAGTAAATGCTTGACATGAAAACATTAATATAGTGCATGGTTGGTGAGTGTATGGTTCACAAGTGATACATCTTGGAATCTTTCCCTTATCACGGATGGTATGGAAGCTCCAATCCAACTCTACATTAAACGAACATTTCATATTTTCCTTGTGGTGGGAAAATGAGAACATAATGTGATGTTTTATATTTTCCACTGCAAAATCTCCAGGGTTTAGCTTCTTAAATACCTACGTTAGCATTGATGGTTGAATGTCCTGTTTGGTGCATGGAGCCAATGTTCGTAGCCTTTGGTATTGACTTCTGACTCAAGTGAAAATCCTCAGTATCCGAGCACTTAACCAACTCCTGTAGCCAGTAACCTACCTCATCCTGCCCTGGTAACAGCCAAACCAAAAGCTCCAGGTTCTGGGCCAAAAGATACCAGAACTCAGAACTAGCCAAAAAAAACCTGCCCAGAAGAAGTAAGGAGGCTGTTTTTGGCCTCCAGGTCATACCTCATGTGTCATGCTGACCATTGTGTCTTTCCTGATCTGCATGCTTGTCTTAGGTCCATAACTTGAACCAGAGACAGTTGGGGAACCAGCATTTTCACAATGGAGGTCAGTAAGGGTGGCCTCAATTTCTCTATAAGTATTATTATACAGGATTTATGGCATCAACAGTTTGCTCAGCGCTTTATAATATAATGGGAGACAATACAGTTCAATACAAGAGGGACAGGAGGGCCCTGATCCTGGGAGCTTACAATAGTTCATTGAAGGATACAGATTCATTTCTCACGATCAGGCCGGGCTTCGGCTATGCTTTCCCAGACCCGGACCAAGTGCGTGAGGCTGCATAACAGGTTTATGTGGACCTAGCAGACCAACTAGTCTAGGGCTTCCAGTACTTGTGCAATGCAGCCGTGGATGTTGTTCAAGTGGTCCCTCGAATGACCTCCACAGTGGGCTCACAGCTCTTAAGTACTGGTCGGCTGCCCAGACTTCTAAGAAGGTTCTCACGGAAACAGGAAAGGCCCTCTGTGCCATCTGGTAAAATGCACTCACTCTTGGTAGGTGGAATCCACATAGAACTGCCCTGCCTGGTTCTTCCTCACGGGTTCATCACTTGGTGCCAGCTCATGAAGAGGAGCCTATGGCAGCTGCGGGCATGGTAAATCTGAGGTGATCACTCAGCTTGATCCTTCATAAGTTGAGTTGGAACTGTTGGATTAATTACAAAAACCAATATGTAGCGTTTATTCACCCCACTCTTCCACAAATTGTACTATGGCAATACATTAGAGTCACCAGAAAAGTCCATAAAATGGGACTGTATTTTATATAAAGCTCATATCTTTGGAAAGGTGAAGAAAAGGATCCTCCACCGTCACCGCTCACAGCCTCTTACCAGAGAATATGGCCGCGGTGCGTGGTGTGATGACGTCATAAGCCCCTGACAACGTCTCATGATGAAATACGTAGGGTGGAGCTACGGCTTATGATGTCATCACGTACCGCGGCCATTTTGTTGGTTGGAAATTTACTTATTTTACATGCTGGTTTCTTCTTCTGTTTGTAAGTGCAATATTCTTATTCAGGTCTGGATTATTTTAAATACTTCGCTATGAGGAGCCTTTGTTCCCTTTATCCCGTTACCAGTTCTGGAATTGTCTTTTGGTGGAGAAGATTCATTTAGGTTCCATTACATCCATTGATTCCCCATACTTGCTGTTTCTGGCCGCATGATCTGTGGTCATAGTCTCTGGTAAGAGGCTGTGAGTGGTCACCATCACCGTCACGGTGGAGGATCCTCTTCGGTGGCACATCATCTTTCCAAAGATATGGGCTTTATATAAAATATAGTCCCATTTTATGGACTTTTCTGAGGATTGCCATATTACACTTTGTGTGAGAGCGGGGTGAACAAGCGCTACATCTTGGTTTTTGTCATTTTATATGCTGCCTGCAGTTCTGTGTTAGCTGCTTTTTCACCGTATATGATGGATTCAGCACAGATATACATCACTATTATTAGATTGTTGGATTAATACTCACGTAGGCTTCAAGCCCAATCGAATTTTAGGTCAACGTCTTAACGACGAAGGTAAAACAAACCCTGAAGCTTGAACCCAGTTTTGCCCCCTTGGCATTTGTTTGTGAAACTCTGCATACCTTTACAACCCCTTAATGAAAGTTCAGTAGGACTTTGAGAGTGCCACTTGTAGGAAAATACTGCATTTGGGTAACTCTTTGTGGATAATGCATGCCATGCGAGTACGCCATGTGCAAATGGGTTTCTACGCATTCACCGGCAGGCCAAGCTGTCCAGCAGACATGACAGAGGTTGACAACACAAAATTATAAATAGCATTCAAATCAAGAAAAGGATGGCAATTTGGTGACATCATCACGTATATGAACTCCATGCAGACATCAGAATACAATATTGGTTGCTATAATGCTCCTTTAGTACCGTACATGAGCCCTGGTGGTCAGGGTTCGGACTGCACTAGTGGTTGAGGAGTTTTGGGTTGCCGGCAATCAGTGTCTATACCAAGAAAAACCTTTTCTGCCTCATTGGCCACCAACCAGACTCCGAGGAAGGAAGAGAAGTACATTGGACATGTCATACATGAGGTCAGCTCTGAGACATCATGAGAAGACGTCCTTCGTTGGTTCCCAGTGCTGGAAATATTACGGGAACTACGTGGCCTAGCAGATCTTGTTACTATTTGTATCACTTTCCACTGTATGATCTAGCCTTAAGAGATGTGTTTTTTGGGGTTTGCAAAGCCTTCCACAAATAGCCAGTTGTTAGTGCTTGTAATGGTAAACAGGAATCTTACTGATAGGTGGGCCCCCGTGGGGGGATTGCATGCTGGGTAGGTCTTGGAGCTGGCGGAGGCGGTCTTGGAGCCGAGTCTCTTTTACCTAGTGGAGAATAAAGAATACATTTACAGTATGTTGGTGTTACATTGGTGGTGTCTTAAGTGCCGGAGTCATTGGAAATGGTGTACTTACCATACAAGGCCTGGATCCCCTCGATATCATCAGCCGAGAGCCTGTAATACCGATGGTCTCCCAGCGTCCCCTGGTAGTATGGCTTCATGATAGATTTCTCTGAAGATGAGTGAGAGAGCCCCAGAGCGTGTCCGAACTCGTGTACCGCCACTGCAAAGACATCTGTCCCTTGGTCCTCTGTGAGAAGAAGAACGTTATTCTGTCTGTACCTATAGGATCCTCATCTTCTACACTGTTGGGTCCATACATCAGGCACGAGGACCTGTCATCACTCAATTCTCCTCTCAAATCTAATACTATTATCCCTCTGTGAGAAGATGAACATGAGATTATGTCTTTATCTCTGGGATGGCCACCTCCTATGAACCGATGTATGGACCTGCATGGTAGTAGATGTCATCACGCAATCCTCTCAGATCTAATACTACTACTCTCTCTGTGAGGAGATGATCATGATGTGGTGTCTGGCTATGGGATGGTCACCTTCTATGGACTAATGTATGGCCCTGCACAATATGAGATGTCATCACTCAATCCTCTTTTCAGATTTAATACCACTTTTCCCTCAGTAAGAAGATGAACATGGTGTCTTTGTCTATAGGATGGTCATCTTCTATGGACGCATGTTTGGACTTGTGCAGTAGGAGATATCATCACTCATCATTACTGCCAAAAGATTTGATCTATTATTATTTAATCTGTGAGGTCAGGTACTGATAATGGATGAGAAGACCTGGCTCACCATCAGGGTTCCAATTCATCCCAAAGGTGCTCAGTAGGGTTGAGGTCAGGGCTCTGTACAGGACACTTGAGTTCCTCCACACCAAACTGGTCAAACTATGCCTTTATGGATCTGGTCCAAACTGGTCAATCATGTTTTTATGAAGTTGGTTCAAACTGGTAAAACCAAGTTTTTTTGGAGCTGGTTTTGTACACACGGGGCAGTCCTGATGGAACAGAAAAGGGTCTTCACCAAACTGTTACCACAAGGTTGGAAGAGCACGATTGTCTACAAAGCTTTTGTGTGCCGTAATTAACAAAAACCCGAACTGGACACACCTGAACTCCATCATTTATAGGAGGTTTCGCATACTTTTGGCCAATTGATATGCGTGATAGGTGGACACACGTGAACTCCATCATTTATAGGAGGTTTCGCATACTTTTGGCCAATTGATATGCGTGATAGGTGGACACACGTGAACTCCATCATTTATAGGAGGTTTCGCATACATTTGGCCAATTGATATGCGTGATAGGTGGACACACGTGAACTCCATCATTTATAGGAGGTTTCGCATACTTTTGGCCAATTGATATGCGTGATAGGTGGACACACGTGAACTCCATCATTTATAGGAGGTTTCGCATACATTTGGCCAATTGATATGCGTGATAGGTGGACACACGTGAACTCCATCATTTATAGGAGGTTTCACATACTTTTGATAGATGGGTGTGTTAGCGGCCATAATCATTTGGCTCATGTCTGCCTATGGGATGGTTGCCTTCTATGGACCTGCACTGTAGTAGGTGTTATCACCAGGTCCATTGATCTTGGCCTTTCTTCATTGATTCTATGAATCTCTTCATCTGGATCCTTGTATCTCTGGATGTATCTCTGTATCTCTGTATGTTGTATAATGGTCATCATGTTTGACACCCTCCCTACCCCATCCCTCAGACTTGACTCACAATGTGTTTGTTCCTCTGAGGAAGTAATGTGACAAAACTCTTTCCTGATGTTAATACTTCTCTGAAAACTATCAATGTTCTGTTTGTCACGTGAAGTCAGAGAAAATGTGTAAAATAGAAACCACATCCAGGAACTACCAAGCCACAGGGATGGATAGATCATGAAACCAGAAGTTTTGGTTATCTACACGGCTTAAAAAAATGAAAGGCCGACTTTGTAATCCAAGTCTAGCATCAAGTCGATGACACTCCTGGGATATGGATCTGGTCAGGTAAGTTGCAGAGGGGGTTGTTCATCAGCTGCAGCTGCTTTGGTGTTCATGAAATTAACAACATGTGCACTAGATGGGCAGCAATGAAACAACCCCCAAAATAGGAATGGTTTTACAGGTGGAGGCCACTGACATTTTTTCCCTACTCATCTTTTCTGATTGTTTTTCACTCGTTTTGCATTTGGCTCGGGTCGGTGTCACTACTGGTAGCATGAGGCCATACCTGGACCCTACAGAGGTTGTACAGGCAGTCCAACTCCTCCAGGATGGCACATCAATACGTACCATTGCCAGAAGGTTTGCTGTGTCTCCCAGCACAGTCTCAAGAGCATGGAGGAGATTCCAGGAGACCAGAACACGGAGGAGATTCCAGGAGACGAGAGCACGGAGGAGATTCCAGGAGACGAGAGCACGGAGGAGATTCCAGGAGACGAGAGCACGGAGGAGATTCCAGGAGACAGACAGTTACTCTAGGAGAGCTGGACAGGGCCATAGAAGGTCCTTAACCCATCAGCAGGACCGGTATCTGCTCCTTTGTGCAAGGAGGAACAGGATGAGCCCTACAAAATGACCTCCAGCAGGCCACTGGTGGGAATGTCTCTGACCAAACAATCAGAAACAGACCTCATGAGGGTGGACTGAGGGCTCAACGTCCTCTAGTGGGCCCTGTGCTGACTGCCTGGTACCATAGAGCAGGATTGGCATTTGCCATTGAACCCCAGAATTGTCAGGTCCACCACTGGCACCCTGTGCTTTTCACAGATGAGAGCAGGTTCCCCCTGAGCACATGTGACAGACGTGAAAGGGTCTGGAGAAGCCGTGGAGAACGTTCTGCTGCCTGTAACATGGTTCAGGCATATCCATGGAGGGACGCACAGAACTCTACAGGCTAGACAATGGCACCCTGACTGCCATTAGCCATCGGGATGAAATCCTTGGACCCATTGTCAGACCCTACACTGGTGCAGGGGGTCCTGGGTTCCTCCTGGTGCAGTGGGTTCTGGGTTCCTCCTGGTGCAGTGGGTCCTGGGTTCCTCCTGGTGCGGTGGGTCCTGGGTTCCTCCTGGTGCAGTGGGTTCTGGGTTCCTCCTGGTGCGGTGGGTCCCGGGTTCCTCCAGGTGCGGTGGGTCCTGGGTTCCTCCTGGTGCGGTGGGTCCTGGGTTCCTCCTGGTGCGGTGGGTCCCGGGTTCCTCCTGGTGCGGTGGGTCCCGGGTTCCTCCTGGTGCGGTGGGTCCCAGGTACCTCCTGCTGCGGTGGGTCCTGGGTTCCTCCTGGTGCATGACAATGCTAGGCCTCATGTGGGGGGAGTATGCAGGCAGTTCCTGGAGGATGAAGGAATTGATACCACTGAATGGCCCCCACACTCTCCTGACCTAAATCCAATAGAACCCCTCTGGGATGTCATGTTTCGGTCCATCTGACACCTCCAGGTTGCACCTCAGACTGTCCAGGAGCTCAGTGACACCCTGGCCCAGATCTGGGAGGAAATCACCCAGGACACCATCCGTGGTCTCATTAGGACCCTCCCCTGACGTTGTCAGGCATGCATACAAGCACGTGGGGGCCACACAGACTACTGAGGGCCATTCTGAGTTGCTGCAATGACATTTCACCAACATGGACTCGCCTGCTGAATCATTTCTTCACTTTGATTTTCGGGGTGTCTGTGAATTCAGTCCTCTGTAGGGCGATCATTTCCATCCAATGATGGGGCGTCCTTACGTTCCCCACCCATCCCCCGTCCATGTCAGGATAGAGATCCAGCATTAGGGATGGGCTATGTGTTCGGGTAGAATGTAAGTTCGACTTGAACATTGGCGGTTTGAGTGTTCGCCGAACACTGGAATGATAAGGGCGTTCGGTGGGAAGTTCGCCCATGCGCCCCACAATGCAATGCTTACACTGTGATTGGCCAAAGTATTGCACCTGACCAGTCACAGTTGAGTTCACAGGAAGAGCAATGATTGGCCAAAGTCTCAGTGACATAGTCCACGCCCCACACTACATAAGGCTGCTTAGCGTGTTGGTGGAGTTAGGTGAGGATAGTTAGTGGTGTGTTAGGAGACAGTGGAGGGAGTGTAGTGCAGTGTTGTGGTGTCACCTGTGCAAGACTGAAGGGGAGGGGCCGCTACACCTGTGCAAGACTGAAGGGGAGGAGCCGGTACTCCTGTGCAAGACTGAGGGGGAGGAGCCGGTACACCTGTGCAAGACTGAAGGGGAGGAGCCGGTACACCTGTGCAAGACTGAAGGGGAGGGGCCGATACACCTGTGCAAGACTGAAGGGGAGGGGCCGCTACACCTGTGCAAGACTGAAGGGGAGGAGCCGGTACACCTGTGCAAGACTGAAGGGGAGGGGCCGATACACCTGTGCAAGACTGAAGGGGAGGGGCCGCTACACCTGTGCAAGACTGAAGGGGAGGAGCCGGTACACCTGTGCAAGACTGAGGGGGAGGAGCCGGTACACCTGTGCAAGACTGAAGGGGAGGGGCCGATACACCTGTGCAAGACTGAAGGGGAGGAGCCGGTACACCTATGCAAGACTGAGGGGGAGGAGCTGGTACACCTGTGCAAGACTGAAGGGGAGGGGCCGAAACACCTGTGCAAGACTGAAGGGGAGGAGCCGGTACACCTGTGCAAGACTGAAGGGGAGGAGCCAGTACACCTGTGCAAGACTGAGGGGGAGGAGCTGGTACACCTGTACAAGACTGGAGGGGAGGAGCAAGTACACCTGTGCAAGACTGGAGGGGAGGAGCTGGTACACCTGTGCAAGACTGGAGGGGAGGAGCCGGTACACCTGTGCAAGACTGGAGGGGAGGAGCCGGTACACCTGTGCAAGACTGAAGGGGAGGAGCCGGTACACCTGTGCAAGACTGAAGGGGAGGAGCCGGTA
Source organism: Staurois parvus (assembly GCF_062004578.1). Classification (NCBI taxonomy): domain Eukaryota; kingdom Metazoa; phylum Chordata; class Amphibia; order Anura; family Ranidae; genus Staurois; species Staurois parvus. Next base: position 408,895 of record NW_028319058.1, read on the forward strand.
CACCTGTGCAAGACTGGAGGGGAGGAGCCGGTACACCTGTGCAAGACTGAAGGGGAGGAGCCGGTACACGTGTGCAAGAATAAAGGGGAGGAGCCGGTACACCTGTGCAAGGCTGAAAGGAAGGCCGGAGGGAGGATTTAATGATGGAACATATGAAATGGATCTTTTAGTGCTGGTCATCTGGATAGAGTGCTGGGCAGTTTCTGCATTGTAGTCTCTGGCCCCGCCCATTTGCACCTTTCCTGTTCTCAACACAACAAAACATTCTGTAAATGGTTTCCTCTTACGGTTATAAGTCCATTGCTCATCGGCGTCCATGTGAGTTTCTCCAGCGATTGGCCCTACTCCGGGAAAGAAGGCATGACCGAGCGTTCCACCTGGACCGTCAAAGGGATAGCCATCACCATGGGTTCCTCCCACAAAGCCTACTCGAATATCCGCTTCGTCCTTCCTCTCGGAGAAGGTGAGCTGCGTCTCCCGGCTCCAGGCCTCCAGGGCGCTCCTCATCAATGTCCTTATGGTTTCTTCTGCCAAGGATATGGGGTAGCTCTCCATCCTAGAAGAAAGATGGAGGACTGCTCACTACAAGAACATATGAGATTCCAGATCTCCTCCATCAGTTCTGGAGGAACATACAGATCAAAAGATCTGAAAAGGTGCAGGCCAGTGACACCATCTTATCAGCATCACCCTATGGACACATTACATTCCACCGAGAGGTCCTCCCTGACTCCATACCTCCTACCCCATGGACACATTACATTCCACCGAGAGGTCCTCCCTGACTCCATACCTCCTACCCCATGGACACATTACATTCCACCGAGATGCCCTCCCTGACTCCATACCTCCTACCCCATGGACACATTACATTCCACCGAGATGCCCTCCCTGACTCCATACCTCCTACCCCATGGACACATTACATTCCACCGAGATGCCCTCCCTGACTCCATACCTCCTACCCCATGGAGACATTACATTCCACCGAGATGCCCTCCCTGACTCCATACCTCCTACCCCATGGACACATTACATTCCACTGAGATGTCCTCCCTGACTCCATACCTCCTACCTTGTAGACACATTACATTCCACTGAGATGTCCTCCCTGACTCCATACCTCCTACCTTGTAGACACATTACATACCACCCACATACATGGACATACCATTCCCCGGATGTCCCCATGACTCCATACCTCCAGGTCAAGTGCTTTGTCTGCCACACTGTCCCACTGAAAGCGTATCGTTTCCTGCGGATCCTCTGGGGCCCGGATGATTGGACGACATCAGGGAGAGAACAGCGAGGCCTCTTCATCATCTCCACGGTGCCATCATCTGGGAGAGAGAATCACATTTCTATATCTGGGATTATTGGCAGATGTACAATATTCTCTCCATGGGACCAGCTGAACATTGAGGGACTGAGGAGGGACACCCCTGACAAGGCCTTCTCTCTCCAGGAGTACAGCACCACCTTTGTTCAGGCATCAACCAGGGACAACTCTCACTTCCTGGACTGAGATGACACAGTGATGTAAGTCCCGGTGCCTGTGCAATTCTTGACTGTGTTCACAAATGTCCGACACAGATCAGCCTCTGCTGCAACTTGTCATCTTGTGACTTGTATCAAAGTTACAATGTACAGTCTGATCACTGTGGGAGATACATAGGAGAGAGAGCCTATATTGGGGGTACATAGGATAAGGTGACCTATATTGGGGGTACATAGGTTAAGGTGACCTATATTGGGGGGTACATAGGATAAGGTGACCTATACTGGGGGTACATAGGATAAGGTGACCTATATATGGGGGTACTTAGGGTAAGGTGACCTATATTGGGGGGTACATAGGTTAAGGTGACCTATATTGGGGGGTACTTAGGATAAGGTGACCTATATTGGGGGTACATAGGATAAGGTGACCTATATTGGGGGTTCTTAGGATAAGGTGACCTATATTGGGGGATTCTTAGGATAAGGTGACCTATATTGGGGGTAGATAGGATAAGGTGACCTATATTGGGGGTACTTAGGGTAAGGTGACCTATATTGGGGGGTACTTAGGATAAGGTGACCTATATTGGGGGTACATAGGATAAGGTGACCTATATTGGGGGTACTTAGGATAAGGTGACCTATATTGGGGGGTACTTAGGATAAGGTGACCTATATTGGGGGGTACTTAGGATAAGGTGACCTATACTGGGGGGTACATAGGATAAGGTGACCTATATTGGGGGGGTACTTAGGGTAAGGTGACCTATATTGGGGGGTACTTAGGATAAGGTGACCTATACTGGGGGGTACATAGGATAAGGTGACCTATATTGGGGGTACTTAGGGTAAGGTGACCTATATTGGGGGTTCTTAGGATAAGGTGACCTATATTGGGGGGTACTTAGGATAAGGTGACCTATACTGGGGGGTACATAGGATAAGGTGACCTATATTGGGGGGTACTTAGGATAAGGTGACCTATATTGGGGGGTACATAGGATAAGGTGACCTATATTGGGGGTACTTAGGATAAGGTGACCTGTATTGGGGGTTCTTAGGATAAGGTGACCTATATTGGGGGGTACTTAGGATAAGGTGACCTATATTGGGGGTTCTTAGGATAAGGTGACCTATACTGGGGGGTACATAGGATAAGGTGACCTATATTGGGGGTACTTAGGATAAGGTGACCTATATTGGGGGTTCTTAGGATAAGGTGACCTATATTGGGGGTACTTAGGATAAGGTGACCTATATTGGGGGTTCTTAGGATAAGGTGACCTATATTGGGGGTACTTAGGATAAGGTGACCTATATTGGGGGTACATAGGATAAGGTGACCTATATTGGGGGTACTTAGGATAAGGTGACCTATATTGGGGGTTCTTAGGATAAGGTGACCTATATTGGGGGTACTTAGGATAAGGTGACCTATATTGGGGGGTACATAGGATAAGGTGACCTATATTGGGGGGTACTTAGGATAAGGTGACCTATATTGGGGGGTACATAGGATAAGGTGACCTATATTGGGGGTACTTAGGATAAGGTGACCTATATTGGGGGTTCTTAGGATAAGGTGACCTACATTGGGGGTACATAGGATAAGGTGACCTACAATGGGGGTACATAGGATAAGTTGACCTATATCGGGGGTACATAGGATAAGGTGACCTATATTGGGGGGTACTTAGGATAAGGTGACCTATATTGGGGGTACATAGGATAAGGTGACCTATATTGGGGGTACATAGGGTAAGGTGACCTATATTGGGGGGTAATTAGGGTAAGGTGACCTATATTGGGGGTACTTAGGATTAGGTGACCTATATTGGGGGGTACTTAGGATAAGGTGACCTATATTGGGGGTACATAGGATAAGGTGACCTATATTAGGGGTACATAGGATAAGGTGACCTATATTGGGGGGTACTTAGGATAAGGTGACCTATATTTGGGGTTCTTAGGATAAGGTGACCTATATTG
>NW_028319059.1:3362500-3407500 GCF_062004578.1 Staurois parvus
TCCAGTGATCCCGTCACAAAAATCTCTGTAGACATTTTCTAGCACAGTAATGAACCATCTGCTGTCGGCAAAGACATGGACAGTATTGTCATACCCCAGGTCAATGTCATGGAGTGCCGTACAGGTCTTCATACCACCACAATATCTGTAGGGGGAACGGCTGTCATTTGACATTTCGGATCTCTTCAAGTGTGTCAATTCAACATGTCAGTGAGACAAAATCGCCCATCATGTGACAATACTGTCCATGTCTTTGTGTCACTTTGAGCCTTGAGTGTTAACTAGTCCAGGTCTGGTATCCACACCAGAACAAAGCAACTTTTCTATTTATGCTATGGGCCCGTTCATTCCGCAATAACTTTGCCATGACTTAAAGTGATAAAAAAGTCTACCTATTCTTACAAATATTCTCTCGCCCTCCTCCCTATCTCACATAACTTGTACAGAAAAGGACGTACCTGCTCTTAATCTGCTCATGTAATGTATATGTACAATTCAGTCATCCTTCAGCCTCTGGTGTGAAAGGGGGGCTCTGATGTCACAGGGGACCCTCAGACGTAATTGGGGAACCTCCGATGTCCAAAGGTGGCTCTGGTGTCATGGAGGAACCTATAATGTCATGGGGGAACCTCTGAAATGATGGGGGGGCTATGATGTCATGGGGGAACCACTGATGTCATGGGAGAACCTCTGATGTGAAGGGGGCTCTGATGTAATGGAGGAACCTATGATGTCATTGGGGAACCTCTGATGTGAATAAGGGAGGCTCTGATGTTATGGGGGAACCATTGATGTGAAGGGGGCTCTGATGTGAAGGTGGTGGCTCTGATGTAATGGAGGAACCTCATATGTCCTGGAGGAACCTCTAATGTGAAGGGGATCTCTGATGGCATGGTATGACTGATATTATATGTCTGATGTGAAGGGGGAGGGCTATGATGTCATGGAGAAACCTCAGATGTCATGACAGGTTGCCTGATGTGAAGAAGGGGCATTGATGTCACAGGAAAACCATTGATGTTATAAGTGAACCTCTGATATGAAGGAGGGGTCTTAGATGTCTTGGAGGAACCTCAGATGTCATGGAGGAACCTCTGATGTGAAGGTAAGGGGCTCTAAAGTCATGGAGGAACCTCTGATGTGAAGGGGGGGTTCATCTTATAGTGGAACCAATGATGTGAAGGGGTCTCTGATATGAAGGAGGGGGTTCTGATGGCATGGGGGAACCAATGATGTTATGAGGGGACCTCTGATGTGAAAGAGGGGACTCTGATGTCATGGGGGATCCTGTGATGTGAAGGGGGGCTCTCAAGTCATGGAGGAACCATTGATGTCATGGGGGAACCTCTGATGTGAAGGGGGGAGCTCTGATGTCATTAGGAATCCAATGATGTCATGAGCAAACCTCTGGTGTGAAGGAGGGGGCTTGAATGTTATGGAGGAACCACTGATGTCATGAGGGAACCTCTTATGTGAGGAAGGGGGGGGGTCTTATGTCATGGAGGAACCTCAGATGTCATGGGGAAACCTCTGATGTGAAGGAGGTGGCTCTGATGTCATGGAGGAACCACTGATTTGAAGGGGTGAGGCGGCTCTGATGTCATAGGGGAGCCACTGATGTGAAGGAGGGGGCTCTAATGGCATGGGAAACCTCTGATGTGAAGGAGGGGGCTCTGATTTCATGGAGGAACCTCAGATGTCATGAGAGAACTTCTGATGTGAAGAAAGGGGCTCTGATGTCATGGAGGACCTCAGATGTCATGAGGGAACCTCTGATGTGAAGGAGGGGGCTCTGATGTCATGGAGGAACCTTAGATGTCATGAGGGACCTCTTATGTGAAGGAGGGGGCTCTGATGGCATGAAGGAACTTCAGATGTCATGAGGGAACCTCTGATGTGATGGGGGGATCTGATGTGGAGGAGAGATCTCTGATGTCATGGAGGACCTCAGATGTCATGAGGGAACCTCTGATGTGATGGGGGGATCTGAGGTGAAGGAGAGATCTCTGATGTCATGGAGGACCTCAGATGTCATGAGGGAACCTCTGATGTGATGGGGGATCTGATGTGAAGGAGAGATCTCTGATGTCATGGAGGAACCTCAGATTGTGCAAGCAATACTCCAGATACTGGGAAATGGAGGGGACAACAGTAGAAAGAAAAGAGGGGAACACAGAGAAGGAAAATAATAATAAAAGGTTTAGAGAAATGAGAAGGACATGGGCGCTATCTCCTGGAACATGTAAGGAGCTCCTCAAAAATATTTTGCATCCTTTCCCGTTGATTCACGTGCTTCTTAGTTTATTGTTGCTGGATTTAATTTGAGCACTAAATGTCTGCCGCAGGCCATAGCACTTTTTTCTACTCTGTGTCGCTTTTTGTAAATAAGCAACAAGAGAGCGAAAACTAATTTAGGAACGAACACATTTGGCAAACACAAAACAGATGTTTGATACCATGCAAATTGAGCATGCCCTTATTTCACCAATATACATTATTCAAGGCAAACTTTGTCACATATCAAATTGGCTCTCGTTAACAAGCTATTTAGCTGCAAATACGATTCCTCCGAAAGGTTCCTGCTGAACTCCTGCTGAATTGACAAATGTGGCTTGCGTTACAGTTTTATCATTAACTTTAAACAGGTAAAAATCAAAGCTCCAAACATACCCAAGGTCAAAATTAAACATAAAGTGAACCTATGGTCCAGATTATATTCTATTCGTATAACTAATAAGCATTGTGATTTAACCCTTTAGCTTCCAGAGCCTTGATTTTTTTTTTTTTTCACACATGGCAAAATGCACATTTTAGGTTTGGGGATTAGTTAAAATCAACAAACATTGTCAGAGCAGAGACCCCAGAGAATGAAATGGTCAGTGTTAGTGATATTATTGCAATGGTTTACCCAAAAGAAATGCCCGTAGCGAATAGGGAAGAATGGAAATAGCGCAGGGCATACATGACTAGGCCCAGAGTGGTGTAGGGAACGAAAAGGGTTAAATTTAGCTCCAGGGGGTGGGGAATTGATTGGGGAATTATAGGATTGGCAGATGTGGAGTGTAGGAGGGGTCTGTGGCACCTTAGGGTGGGGGGTTCTGTGGAAGGGGCGTCAGTGGAGCTGGACGTGTGCAAGGACCAGAGCTTCCCTCCCGCCCTCCCTGTTTGGTTGGGTATAGGGTCTCGTCCGGGGTAAGAAAAAAAAAAAAAATTGGAAAGGGGGTTTTTTCTGTTGGTTCGTGGGCAGTTGTTGGTCTTTGGAGGCGGTTCTCATCTTGGAAGGTAAAACAATGGTGTGGGACCCCATCCGTGGTATGGGGGGCCCGGTGGATATTCCCAGTTAACCAAGGTATAACTGGAAGGTGGTGGTGCTGCACTGCGGACGGTATGGTTGTCTCCGAGCTGGTTGGTTGCGGCTGGAGGCCTAGTGTATAGGGTTGTCCGCAGGTGCATTTTGGATCGTTTGTGGGTGCCTTTGAAGACCAACAACAATTCTTTGGTTTCCGTTAAGGAACGGTTGATGTATGTAAAATGTGAAGTTGTTAATAAAAGGCCATGTTGGCCATTTTACTCCAAATGATGTCATGTTTTTTATAAAGTTTATTTGGTTAAGGGGTGGGGAGTGGTATGGATAGGTAATGGTGGAAGTAGGAGTGGACAAGCCTATCTATGGTGCATTAGTCATGTAAATTTTCAGTAGAAATTACACTGATGTTAATTTTAGTGCACGCCAATGCATTATACCACCCTACTTTTTTTGTAAAATATAAAAGATGAGGTTCCACTGTGTAAATAGATACCAAAGTCTTCGAGTCTTATAACGACCTGCTCCCATGAAAAAGTGACAAATGGTACACAACATTTCTATAAACCTTTTCAGGTCATTAATTTTAACCTCCAACTGTAAATAATGGCCCTAGAATTATTGCTCTCCATTCAGCAATATGTAACAGCAGCACAATCAAAGTGTTTGCATGTAGTTGACACTGACAAGTGCATTTATGTTCATAGTTGGTATATGTATGGGTGGGGGGGTTGGCTTTACATTTTTTTTCAGGGGGTTTAAAGATGAGTTCCACTCACCCTGTCAAAAAATAAAAGTCAGCAGCTAAAAAAGCTGTAGCTGCTGACTTTTAAAAAACAGCCACTTACCTGTCCCTCGGTCCCGTGGTGTGTCCCCCGCAGCCCGTTTCACCAGCTGTCCTGTATTCCAGGACGCCAGCATCTTCAGTGTGGGCACCCGGCTGTGATAGCTTGCGGCTTCACAGCCGGGTACCCGCTGTGCATGTGCGAGTAGTGCTGCGCTTCATGAATAGTGGGACCTGTCATGTGTCTGAAAAGACTACAGGGAGGGAGGACACCGTCCGCTTCTGATCGCCTAGGCGATTGGACCGGAAGTGAGAGCGGGTACCTGTCAGATTCGGGTAACCGCTCCCAACCAGCCCCCCAAAGGTGCCAATCCGTAGCCTCCCTGGCAGTATTCCCGAGTGTAGCTCGGGGTAAAGTTTCAGCACCACAAGCGGTAACCCCGAGCTACACTCGGGCTTACCATGCAGTGTTGCTTCGGGATCTGTTCTTCTCTTACCTTGTCCTGCGCTCCCGCGATGTCCCCCCTGCAGTGTCCCCTGTAATGTCCTCCGGAGGATTCCGGCATCTGTCTTCCGGGTTCCGTTCCCTGCAACGTCAGGACGTACGGGGGACGGAACTGGCGGGAAATTTGAAAATGACAAAAAGTGACATTCACTAAATTCACTAAAATCACATAGTATAACATTACTGTATCAAACCATTTCACATACATTTTGTCCCGAGTGCTTTGTCCTGCGCCCTGCCTGCATTTTTACTGTTCTTTCTACCTGGAAACTGAGAAACGTCCATGGCGTCCAAAAAGCGTCCCTTTAGGTCAGACGCGGTTTTAGACCGGCTAGAGAACAGCGATAGTAAATCAGAACCACTTGCAGAATTGAGTGATAATGATTCGTAGGGAAATTCGTCATCAGATACTGAAAGCGACTTTGCTCAGCGATGTGCGAACTTGGCGCTATATTTCAAATTTCAGTGTTTTTGGTTTGATTATATTATTGAAATGAATTTTATTATTATTATATTATTATTTTTTATGATTATTTATTAAATTATAATTTATGATTTCTTGTGTCAAATTTTATCCTACCCGGGATGTTTACTAGACTCTTGTTCGGACAGATTTCAGTGAGTTATTCCTAAGAATTACAGGCCGACAATAAAAAAAATACATATTTCCATGCAAAAAATGCACTGCTTTGAGCACAGAAATATGGACATAATCAGACCGCTAGGGAGAATAATGGGGAGCGGGGGAGCAGTCCTTAAAGCAGAACCTCCCCTTTTGGGTTGAGCTCCACTTTAAGTACTTGAGAGTAAACTTTAAATTCTTACACTTTTTTTCCTCACTTAACTTTATTGCTATCACATAGACAAGCACCCTGCTTGTTCAGCCTATGTAGTGTCACTGACACTGTAATACTGACACTCAGTGGCTGAATATCTCCTTGCCATGGAAACTCTGCCATACTGAAGTCTCTATCTGCTCAACCCAGCTCTGATGAAGAAGGGAGCACCCTTCGAAACGCGTTAGCCTTCACCCCCCCCCCCTTTTGGATTTACCTGTAACCCTGTTTGGATTATGGTTACTTATGCCTGTTATACCATCACTTTGTGAGTATATTTCCTTAATAATAAAATTAGTCACTATTTATTGAGGTAATGTGCAAGGTTTGTGCGCTCTTTCTTTCATCTTCCTCTACAGTTTTATCAAGCTTCCCCAGCTTCATGATAGAGCTACACATCCTCTGATCACCAGCGGATGAACACACAACACGCTGCTTGTTACTAACGCCCGTTTGATCTGAGTCTTTGAGCGCAGGTGATAATGGATCTTTGGTGACGTCTTATTAAAGAGAACCTGTCACCAAAAATGCATCACGTACGAGACTTTTTGTCCCCTATGTGATGAAAAAATATTTAGTAAATTAAAAAAGTAAAAAAAAGGGGGCTTGGGTAGAGAATAAAAGATACTCTCCAGCACGTAAAATCCCCTCAAAAAATTTGAGTCCCACCCCCAAATACACATGCGTATGAACAGAAATGCACAAGTGGGGGTACCTCTACATGAAAATGTTGCTTGTGATACACGTTTCCTGCCACGTATGCAGGAGTGAGAACAACAATTCTAGGCCCATTTTGTAAGGGTAACTCTAAACTGATGACATGTAGCGTCTTTTAACGTGTCACCTGTGGAAAATATAGGGTAATGAAGTTCGTTGTCCTTTTGCAGTCACGCAGAAATTTAACCTGTTCCCCACCGCCCTATAGCAGGACTACTGCTACAGGGCGGCAGGGCTGTGCAAAATCACTTATATATATGTGATTTTGCATTTACGGGTAGGGGGCGCCCTACCCACGCCACCATAACAGCTACAGCTGTTAATCACCGGGTCCTGGCCAGAGATTCCCCACCGGCACCCGGCAATCGTCGATGAACAGTGAAAGGGGAGAGGTCTGTAAGTAAACAACACAGATCTCTCCCCTGTCAGCACGAACAGGCTGCTTTGTATTGCTCTGCACAGCAGAGCAATACAAAGCAGCTTGTCTACATAGTACAACACACACAGCACACAGTTAACCCTTTGATTGCCACACATGATAAACCCTTCCTGCCCAGTGCCATTAGTACAGTGTCAGTGCTTTTTATTAGCACTGATCACTGTATTAATGTCACTGGGGATGTCAGTGACAGTCAGTTCCCCCCAGTGTCAGAATGCTCTCCGCAGTCTTGCTATAAGTCGCTGATCTCCGCCATTACTAGTCTAAAAAAAGTCCCAGTATATATACCGCCATTTGTAAATGCTATAACTTTCACATAAACCAATACATTTACCCATATTGGGATTTTTTTTGGCAAAAACATGGAGCAGAATACATTTTGACCTAAATTTATGATGAAATTTGGTTTTTTACATTTTTTTACTGGATAAGTTTTATAGCAAAAAGTCAAAAATATTGTTTTTTTTTTTTTTAAATTATCAGTCTTTTTTGTTTTTGGGGTAAATCCTCTAGAGGTCAAGTTTGACATGTTGGGTATCTAATTATTCAACACAACCTCATCTTTTATATTTTACCAAGAAAGTAGGTATTATATGATGAATATGTGCCCTGCAATTCACTTTAGTATATTTTTTGCTGAAATTTTGCATTTCATAAACTGTTGCACTCACATCGTGCCACATAAAAAATTGGAACTACCACTATTTTTTTTTTCTTTAGGGTGTCTGCTCTCACAAAATATATCATGTTTGGGAGTTTTAAATAATCCTCAGACCTAAAATAATTTTTTAAACACGTGTGCAAAAAATGCAAAAACATTTCTGACAGCGAAAGTGTTAAAACTCCCGAAAAAAATTAAATAAAATTAAAAAAAGAGAAGAAAAAACAAAAAAACAAAATGTACCAATATTTACTGCTGATCACAAAAATCTATCAAAATGTCAGCGCCCTTTATAAATAAATGATTGCACAGATGTAAAAATGTTTGTAATAAAAATGCTTTGTTGTGTGCCTCCTGTTTTACATGTATTTCATATTTATGAGCGATGTATTATTCCACATTTGTGTACATGCTCCATAAACCATGAATAATTCTCCCCATTTCCACTGTGCAAATCTCATTATTTGTGAAGTCCAGGCCGCCGACTTCTGTTCCATTAAACTTTGGAGAGGATGTAAGAATTGCCAGCGAAGGACAGCGTGGGAGGACGTGGAGATTAATCGGGAAGGGTGGAGGATGGGTGGCGGGAAAACTTTTCCCCAGTATTATCGGTCTTATTTTCTGATCAGATGGATTAGAAGCTGTAGAAAGTCTAATAAAGTCCACCTCGTTTCCTGGCCGGAGGACATCCAGCATTATCTAGCGCTTTCCTCCCTAGCCTGGTTGTCCCTGACCTGTCCCTTGTTATGGTAACTTTTTTGTTGCCCAGTAATGTACAGGAGGCTTTTCCCATTGGCCAAAAATGTAAAGGGAACTTAGCTATTGACCATCAATATATAGGGGGCTTTGCCACTAACCAGCAATCTAAAGGCACTTTGCCGCTATCCAACAATGTAAAAGTGATTAGCTGCTACTCAGCAATGCTAGGATGGCTCTGCCACTGACCACCAATGTAAGAGGGCTTTTCCACTGACCACCAATGTAAGAGGGCTTTTCCACTGACCACTATTGTAAGAGGGCTTTGCAATTGACCACCAATGTAAGATGGCTTTTCCACTGATGACTTATGTAAGAGGGCTTTGTTATTGACCACCAATGTAAGAGGGCTTTCTCAATGACCACCAATGTAAGATGGCTTTCTCAATGACCACCAAGGTAAGACGGCTTTCTCAATGACCACCAAGGTAAGAGGGCTTTCTCAATGACCACCAATGTAAGACGGCTTTCTCAATGACCACCAAGGTAAGATGGCTTTCTCAATAACCACCAATGTAAGAGGGCTTTTCCACTGACCACTATTGTAAGAGGGCTTTGCAATTGACCACCAATGTAAGATGGCTTTTCCACTGATGACTTATGTAAGAGGGCTTTGTTATTTACCACCAATGTAAGAGGGCTTTCTCAATGGCCACCAATGTAAGAGGGCTTTCTCAATGACCACCAATGTAAGAGGGCTTTCTCAATGACACCAATGTAAGAGGGCTTTCTCTATGGCCACCAATGTAAGAGGGATTTCTCAATGACCACCAATGTAAGAGGGCTTTCTAAATGACCACCAATGTAAGAGGGCTTTCTCAATGACCACCAATGTAAGAGGGCTTTCTCAATGACCACCATTGTAAGAGGGCTTTCTCAATGACACCAATGTAAGATGGCTTTCTCAATGACCACCAATGTAAGAGGGCTTTCTCAATGACCACCAATGTAAGAGGGCTTTCTCAATGACCACCAATGTAAGATGGCTTTCTCAATGACCACCAATGTAAGATGGCTTTCTCAATGACCACCAATGTAAGAGGGCTTTCTCAATGACCACCAATGTAAGAGGGCTTTCTCAATGAACACCAATGTAAGAGGGATTTCTCAATGACCACTAATGTAAGAATGTTTTGCAATTGACCACCAAAGTAAGAGAGCTTTGCTGTTGACCACCAATGTGAAAGGGCTTTGCCATTGTGCGACGGGAGTCACTTTGGGTGGGGGGCCCATGAAACACAGCCCCCTTTGGAGGGGTGGGGAGACCCCTGTCTCAGCTCCCCGTATCCCTATTATGTGTAAGTCACCCTGTGCTTGGTAGGGGTACAGGGTGAATTGTTCTAATATTGGTGTGGGGGTTGTTCATTGTTTACTGCCATGTGGTCCCATTGTTCTATTGTGTGTCCTGCTTGGGAGCAAACTATTATGGGATGTATGTGTTTGTGTATTGGCTTGGTGGGGGGTGTTTCCAGCAGCCCTCCCTCCTGATGGGACTGTCTGTTGGTATGTGTCTCTTGTTGATAAGTATAGATTGCCCCGTCCTGTGTCATTATGCAGGGAGGGGGGATTTGTCCCCTGAGTGTATAAAAAGCCAGTTCGAGTTTCAAATAAAGAATTCCGTGTTTATACAGACTAGTGTCGTCTAGTCCTGTTTGGTCAGCAGTGGTATCCGTGGATTTGTGTTCGGACAGGGAAGCGGGAGACTAACAGAAATACCCTAGTGCAGTCGGGGTCCGGTTCCGTTACACATTGACTACTAATGTAAGAGGAGTTTGCCGCTGACCACTAATGTAAGAAGACTGATGTAAGAAGGCTTTGCCACTGACCAATAATGTAAGATGGCTTTGCTATTGACCACCAATGTGAAAGGGCTTTGCCTCTGACTACTAATATAAGAGGACGTTGCCACTGACCACCAATGTAAGAAGGCTTTGCCACTGACCACCAGTGTAAGAAGGTGTTGTCACTGACCACCAGTGTAAGAAGGTGTTGTCCCTGACCACCAATGTAAAAGGGCTTTGCCACAGACCATCAATGTAAGAGGGGTTTGCCACTGACCATTAATGTAGGAAGGGTTTGCCACTGACACCAGTGTAAGAAGGCTTTGCTACTGACTACTAATATGAGATGGCTTTGCTGCTTACCACTAATGTAAAAGGGTTTGCCCACTGACCATTAATGTAAAGGGGGTTTGCAGCTTACCACCAATGTGAGGGGGATCCTTCAACAGTGCCAAAGACTACCACTGAAAACAAAGTAAAACCGGCTGTTGGACTCTGGCAAATTGTTAGTACATCCACCTGGCAGTGCTAGCGTCTCTGGTTCAAATCCCAACCACAGCACCAACTGCCTAAAGTTTGCATGTTCTCACTGTGCCTGCGTGGGTTTCCTCCGGGTACTCCGGTTTCCTCCCACACTCCAAAGACATGCTGGTAGGTTAATTGGATACTGTCTAAATTGGCCCTAGTATGTGTATGTATGAATGTGAGTTAGAGACCTTAGATTGTACGCCCCTTGAGGGTTAGGGACTGATGTGAATGTACAATATATATGTAAAGCTCTGCGTAAATTGACAGTGTTATATAAGTACCTGAAATAAAATAAATAGTGGGATACTGCCCTAACGCAAGCCTTAAGGATTGGCTGGCAGCCTTGATTGTGCTACCTATGATCACACAGACCTTTCAATCATCCACCTCGATCTTAGAAGTATATAAATGTATCTGCAGATGTAGGGTGATCTTTAGATTGTTCAACAATTATGTCTGAACTCACTCTCCATCCTCCCCCGGACGTTCTTAGCCAACCCTTTCCGAAAGGGAAAAACCAATTGGTTGGCTTGGATTCTCTAGGTGGACCTCTGTTTCTCCTCCTGAGATAACCTGAACTTGAAGGATCTTGTTTCTGGAAATATTTTATGTAGGAAAGATCTTTTAAGGTCAAATTGTGCCTGCATGTCCCACCACCACCTGATATCTGAAGGTAGAGTTAGAGTTCCTCCTCTATATTATTTCCTATTTTGCAAAAACTAGTAGAGAGGAAACGTGTTACTGTTGTTGCAGCTCGCCAAATATTTATCTCCACTTTCTACTTCCAGAAAGATGTTGGAAAAAACAATGCTGTGTTTAGGTGATTTGTGTTTGTGCAACATCCTTTGTTGTCCAATTTACTTATGTAGATGGCTGCAAATGGATGAAAATGTGTATTTTGTGCAGGAGGTATTAAAGGTCTTTTTTATTCTAAATGGAGATAGAAATAGGGATAGAGAAGAGAAATGGATGTGCCTTGCTGAAAAATTTGGAATGTTAAAGATGTCTCTTTCCTACCCACAAAGCCCTGAAGTTATGGAGGAAACAGGCTGTATGACGGCCTATTTACAGACAGCCATAGGTTATGCCAAACGTAAAGTGGTCCTAAATTCAAAAGGGGAAGTTCTGATTTAAGTACTGGTCCTTGCTCCCTGTGAGTACCTTTGGGGAGCGGGTACCTGATTTTAACCATTTCAATACCGGGCAATTTTACACCTTCCTGCCCAGGCCATTTTTCACGTTTCAGCGCTCTCACACTTTGAATGACAATTGCGCGGTCATACAACATTGTACCCAAACTAAAATTTTATCATTTTCTTCACACAACTAGAGCTTTTTTTTGGTGGTATTTAATCACCGCTGGGGTTTTTATTTTTTGCTAAATTAACAAAAAAAGACCAAAAATTTTGAAAAAAAACACGTTTTTCTTTGTTTCTGTTATAAAAGTTTACAAAAAAATAATTGTTCTTCATAAATTTAGGCCGAGATGTATTCTGCTACATGTCTTTGGTGAAAATAACCCAAATTAGGATGTATTTTTTAGTTTGTAGGAAAGTTATAGAGTTCACAAACTATGGTATAGATCTGAAAATTGATCAATCCTGAAGTACTGACGGCCAATCTAATTTCTTGAGGTCCAAGAATGTCAGAACAGTACAGATATCCCCAAATGACCCCTTTTTGCAGAGTAGACAGTCCGACGTACTTCATAAGAGGCATGGTGAGTTTTTTGAAGTTTTATTTTTTTTGTCATAATTTTTCGGAAAATGAAAAAATTAAAAAAATTATTTTCACTATTTTTTTTTACATACTGTCACCAGTGCAGTACAGCGTCATCATATAAATGGCATGGCGGTGAACAGGGACACTGACTGGTGACAGTATGAAAAAATATATATATATATATATTTTTTAATTTTTTATTACTTTTTTTAATTTTTTTTAAGATTTTTTTTCATATTTCACTATGATCAAAGTAGTACAATGTTACCATTGTAACACTGTACTACTTTGGGGAAGTGATCAGTATTTTTTTTTTTGTTTACACAATTTGCTTATAGCAAAGAATTACTTTGCTATAAGCAAGCATTTACCTGAATGACATCGATTCATTCAGATTTTTTTTTGTGCTTAGCTGTGATTTGGCCACAGCTAATCACATGACATGTGCATGTGACCTGCTGTGACCATTCACAGCTAGGCACTAGTATACAATGGATGGCATGAATGAAGCCATCCATTGTATACAACTGTCATGTGACCTGCTGTGATTGGTCACACCAGGTTACATGGTACCTGCAACGGGAGCCGGTACTCAGATCTGTCATCAGCCGTGTCCGAGCTACACGGCCGGTGACAGATCACGCCGCTGTGCGGCTCTGCAACCGCGCGAACTGCGCATGTGCGGGAGCACGCCAAATGGCGTGCACCCGGAAAGCTAAAGCGCTTCTGATGCCGCCAAACGGCTATAGGCCGGGCGGCTAATGGTTAACAGGTACCCACTTCCGCTGCGACCGCCTAGGCGATCAGAAGCGGAAATTGTCCACCCTCCCCGTAGTCTTCTGGGACACGTGATAGATCCCAAAAGACTATGGGACCATTCATAAGGCGCTGCACTACTTGCGCATGCGCAGTGGGCACCCGGCTATGAAGCCACAAGCTGTCACAGACGGTTGCCCACAATTAGAATGCTGGTACCGGGGAGCAAGGAAAGCCAGTGAAACTGGCTACGGCAAGTACAACGCTGGATCGTGAGACAGGTAAGTGTCTGTTTTTTAAAAGTCAGGAGCTACAGTTTGTGTAGCTGCTGACTTTTATTTTTTTTATGTTTGACGCTAACTCTCCTTGAAACAAACAGTGAAGCAACAATGCATTCCCCATGTGGCTCATATCAGCCTGGGTTCACACTGATGCGGTTCAAAATTTGCACTGGCTTCTGTGCGATTTCTGCACCGCATGATAATCACACCCCATTCACACAAACCGTTGCGGGTGTGTATTTTAAGTTAACGACACCCAGAAATCAGTTCACCAAATGCGGTGCGATGTGCAGAATCAGATTGCATAGGTGTTCAGTGGATTCTAATGTGGACCGAAAAATGGGTCCTGCACCTTTTTGGTGCGGGTGCGGTTCGATTTGAGCCATGCAAAATGTGAGGCTCCAATCGCACCGCACACAAATCACATGTGACTTGCACAGGAATGCGGTGCGGTTCCTGTGCAAATCACATGCGATATACCGCTCCGCATATATGTGAACCCGGGATTAAATCTTGACAGCTGTTGAGGGAGGCAAATAAACTTTGCTAAGCCAGCTTGCTTTGGTGCTTAAAGGCTAACTTCACTTTTGTGGGAAAAAAAATTGTAAAATAATAAATTAAAAAAAATAATAATAATAATATAGCGTTTACATTTGTGACCAGGGGCGGACTGACCATTTAGAAACTCGGGCACTGCCCGAGGGCCCGGGGTCAGTAGGGGGCCCCATGAGATGCCCCTGGTACCTTTTTCATAGGCTTTTTTGAGTTTGGGCAAGGACACAGGGGCCCCATGATCCCGTATTGAGGGCCCGGGGTCAGTAGGGGGCCCCATGAGATGCCCCTGGTACCTTTTCATAGGCTTTTTTGAGTTTGGGCAAGGACACAGGGGCCCCATGATCCCGTATTGAGGGCCCGGGGTCAGTAGGGGCCACATGAGATGCCCCTGGTACCTTTTTCATAAGTTTTTTTTAGTTTGAGCAAGGACACAGGGGCCCCATGAACCCCTATTTCCCAGGGGCCCCATGAGTTGTCAGTCCGCCCCTGTTTGTGACACAAGCTATATTGTAATTGAATGTTATTAAAAATGACATTTTCTTATCGATCTTCAGCGTTGTAGTTTTCTGTAAAATCCAATGCAATGTGACTACCTGGAGGTGTCCTGTACACAGATGTCCCCCCAGAAATGTAATTTCCTGCTTGTGTTTGGCCTATTGATTTTCTCAGAAGTCTGCACTAAGATACAAGTCAGATTTTCAGCATCGCCTGCAACATAAGTGACATTTTTGGTGAGATACTCCCAAAGGGAAATCACATTTAATGGGATGCAGACCCTGCCACTTTCCTCACTAGAAGTCTGCAAGTGCAGCAACTGATTGATAATTATGAAATCACTCCCATTCACATTCATTCACATAAATTACTCTTTAACCTAAAAAATAATAATAATAATAATAAATAAATAAATGTTATATATATATATAACAGTAATATGGGTGGAGTGCACAATGATGATCAATCACACAGTGCATAGCAATCAATCAGGCCCTCCCAAAGTGACCAGTCTTTATTACAGGAACCCCTACACAGAGCAATGTGTAGGAGTTGTTTCATCCTGGATTGCTACACAGATGTGGAAGAAATACACAAAGAGGTCCAAGACATAAGTGATAGGAATACACATGGCTCTTATGTTTCCTTAGCCTAGATTACAGCTTTAGTTAGCAAACTCATAATATGTCACTGAACATACTCTATACTTTCCTGGTACTTTGCCATTAAACAAGGCAATGCAGCGGTGAACAAATTCTGGGTCTCTTAACTTTAATCTACCACTGGATCACATGACTTGCACTGTGGCACTGCTGCCAGCAGAGTCGTCATTCACTTTGAGTTAGGATTCTGCTGGTGTCAGTGCCATAGTGCATATCTGCCATGGTGTCAGGTCACGTGACACAGGACTAAATCGGTAAAATCGATCACTTCCATTAGATTGCTAATCCTCACTCTAATACCTCTAACCTTTCTTCCCAGTGCCTTCCTAGTTCCTCAAAGGTAGTCCATTGAGATCCACTTTAAGACGAATTCCTACATCCAAAGATACACAGCAGGTCTATGGACAATGATGTGAACATTTGATAAAGCTATATATAAAAGTCTAATTTGTATCTACAACCTAATAAAACAATATATTATTATGCACAATGAACAGCCATCAGACAAGGCTTCATAATCCAAGATCCTAGTATAGTGCAGACTACATAGAGATATTATTTACAGCTCACGTTGGAGGTCATGAATCGTAATTACACGTCTGAAAAAGGGTATACTTAATGCTTTATACACAGTATGCTCCGTAAACAAATCAGTAATCACATATATGCCATCACACGTCACATTTTAACCCAAAAAGAAAATAAAAAAGCATCAGGGCAACTGAAGATGGAGATGAAGAGATTATTTCTATTCAAATAGTGTATTTCTCTTAATCCATAGGATGTTATTGAGGTTCTGTAAACTAGGCAAACAGTCCTATTATATATATAACAGCCCAAAAATATATGCAAAATAGAAGTCATTGCTACTGTAAGGATGGTATATAAATGAAACACCAACACGCTGTATCAACTTTTTTCAGCCAGGGTTCTGTGGAACATCAGGATTCCTCCAGAGGTTGGTATCCAAATAAAAAGAAACACAATTTGAGTCGTTGCTACTCTAAGGATGGTATATACTGGATGAAACACTGACACTTTCAACCAGGGTTCTGTGGAACATTAGGTTTCCTCCAGAGGTTGGTATCCAAATAAAAAGAAACACAATTTGAGTCGTTGCTACTCTAAGGATGGTATACACTGGATGAAACACTGACACTTTCAACCAGGGTTCTGTGGAACATTAGGTTTCCTCCAGAGGTTGGTATCCAAATAAAAAGAAACACAATTTGAGTCGTTGCTACTCTAAGGATGGTATACACTGGATGAAACACTGACACTTTCAACCAGGGTTCTGTGGAACATTAGGTTTCCTCCAGAGGTTGGTATCCAAATAAAAAAACACAATTTGAGTCGTTGCTACTCTAAGGATGGTATATACTGGATGAAACACTGACGCTTTATCAACCAGGGTTCTGTGGAACATTAGGTTTCCTCCAGAGGTTGGTATCCAAATAAAAAAACACAATTTGGGTCGTTGCTACTCTAAGGATGGTATATACTGGATGAAACACTGACGCTTTATCAACCAGGGATCTGTGGAACATTGGGGTTCCTCCAAAGGCGGTATCCAAAAAGAACACAATACAAGTCAGCACTACTGTAAGGATGGCTTATACTGAACAAAATACCTTCACTTTATATCAGTCTTTTTCAACCAGGGCTCTGTGGAACATTGGGGTTCCTCCAGAGGTTGGTATAAAAAAAGAATACAATATGAGTTGTTACTACTAAGGACAGTATATCAGTATATATTGAATGAAACACCGACATTCTATATCAACCTTTCTCAAACTTTTTACTTTTTTGGATGAACCCTTGAACTAGTCTTCAGGCTAAAGCCAATTCATCAAGGGTGATTGGGAAAATGCTCCTAAGATTGCTGATCAGTAGGAAGAATGCCCACCTTACACACAGCTAAAGAGATCATTGGTGTCATGCCATAGACTCTGCCAATTGATTTTGTCCCTGGAACTATGCAGACACCGTCACATAGAAGGTCATTCTGCCACATGTCAAGGGACCTCTTGCAATATCTGGAGGAACTCTAGGATTCCACAGAACTCTGGTTGAGAATGGCTGCTCTATATCAACCTTTTCCAACCATCCAAAAAGAACACAATAAGTTATTGCTACTATAAGGACGGTGTGTACTGAAAAACTGACACTCTATATCAACCTTTTCCAACCAGCGTTCTGAGGAACATTGGAGTTCCTCCAGAGGTTGGTATACAAAAAGAATATAATATGAGTCGTTACTACTGTAAGGACGGTATATACTTAATGACACTCTATATCAACCTATTTCAACCAGGGATCTGGGGAATACTGGAGTTCCTCCAGAGGTTGGTATCCAACAAGAACACAATATGAATCGTTACTAATGTAAGGACGGTATATACTGAATTAAACACTGAGTCTATTTCAACCTTTCTCAACCAGGGTTCTGTGGAACACTGGAGTTCCTTCAGAGGTTGGTACCCCAAAAGAACACAATATGAATTGTTACTACTACAAGGACCATATATACTGAATGAAACACCGACACTCTATAGCAACCTTTTTCAACCAGCGTTCTAAGGAACATTGGAGTTCCTCCAGAGGTTGGTATAAAAAAAGAACACAATATGAGTCATTACTACTGTAAGGACTGTATATACTGAATGAAACACCGACAGTCTAGTTTAGCCTTTCTTAACCAGGGTTCTGTGGAACACTGGAGTTCCTCCAGAGGTTGGTACCCCAAAAGAACACAATACAGGTCATTACTACGATAAGGATGGTATATGCTAAATGAAACACTGGCACTCTATATCAACATTTTTCAACCAGAGTTCTGTGGAACATTGGGGTTCCTTCAGACATTCCTTGGGCAGTGATCAGTGGTGGATTGATCTCCCACCTGATGGTACTTGAACAGTTCTGGTCTGAATGTCATTCAGCAAGGGGCATTACATTGGCTAGCAGTGTCCATGTCCCTAATTGTTAACATTATTATATCTGAAACTTACCATGACCTGTAGATATCATTATTAGCATGGTTCCCTGAGATCCATAAATTATTTCAAGGGTTACTCCATGAGAAAGGCTGCCCTATATAACACTCAATGTCTCGATATAAGATAATGGCTAGCCACACTAGTCCTTAGTGGAAGTAACCCACCATCCCATTATGTGATAGATGATCCTAGGTACCCCATACATAGGAAGAATCAGGACTACCCTCTAATATAACCTACATGCAGGGCTAGAACACTGTACTCTACTCAATGTCCACATACTTCATATCAGAGTAGAAAAGGTCATTGTCATACAGGACTATAGAGTAGTAGGATCACATATAGGAATGAGTTCAACACTTAATGACAAGAATGAGTATGTATGTGTATATATCTACACCAAGAATACGGTATAAATAGGCAAACATGACATCCTATGGAGCAGAAGATATCACTCAGTGACATAATTACTATTTTATATCAGCCAAGATTGATACATACAGACAGATAGATTAGGGGGATAGATAGAGAATGGATAGATAGATGATTGATTGATGAGGAAAAAGAGAAAAACAAAGAGGGATAGATAGATAGATAGATAGATAGATAGATAGATAGATAGATATTAAAAGAGATCATAGATAGATAGATAGATAGATAGATAGATAGATAGATAGATAGATAGATAGATAACAACTGTTCACAATATAAGTTACAATTATAAAGCAAACAATATAATGATTGAATGAGACAGATAGATAGAGAGATAAATAGATAGATAGATAGATAGATAGATAGATAGATAGATAGGAGATAGATAGATAGATAGATAGATAGATAGATAGATAGATAGATAGGATATAGATAGATAGATAGATAGATAGATAGATAGATAGATAGATAGGAGATAGATAGATAGATAGATAGATAGATAGATAGATAGATAGATAGATAGATACCAACATCTTGCTCCCAGTGAGTTCTACATACAGAGCACACAATACACACACAGTGGGTAGCACTCAGTACCATTGTCCATCACCGGACACACTGGCACTCTATGACACATGAATGGGCATCACCCAGCCACAGGACCTGGGAAGATGGAGAGATGCTGTGCCCTATGACAGCTCCAATGATGGCACTCAGCACCGCGAATGCTGAGTTAAGGATTACTGGCATGACCCGTGTGAGCTGGCATTGCCCAGTCACCGATTACCAATCAGAGCCAAGTGAGAAGGGTACAGCAACTGTGAAGGGGCGATGGTGGGTACTCACGCTGCTGTTGTGCCCGGACCAGTGAACCATGGCTTGGTTGTGAGCCGAATCTCCAGTCAGGGCGAAGGTGGTGCTGCTCAACTTTAATTCTTCCACTCTAAAGCGGCTCACCCTGTCCGAGTCGCCAGCCTGTGCCCTGGTCACCCGGTGGCCCTCGGCTTCTCTGGCCCGTCTCTCCGCCCTGCTGGGCACAGCCCGGGCTTCCGGGGCAGAGTGTGAGGGTAGCGCCCCAAACCCACTCAAACTGTCCCCCTCGAACAGACCGGTTCTGTCACCCCAATATCCATTTTTGTTGTCACTTCCAAAGTGAGTTTCATACATAGGCATGTCTTGGTCCCTCCTGGTGCCCCCTTTGTACAGAGTTTCCTTTTTTACAGCCCAGTCTGTGCTAGAAGATGCATCCATGTGTTGTGTGCTCCAGGCTCCAGGATCTTGATCACCACCTGGCCGGTTGGCATCTCCCATTTGGCCACCGGTGGCCCCTTCGTACCCATCCCTGGCTACCAGTTTTACGTCCATGTGTTGTGTGCTCCAGGCTCTGGGGTCTTGATTGCTGCCTGGCCAGTTGGCATCTCCCCTTTGACCACCAGTGCCCCCTTCGTACTCATCCCCAGTTTCCAGTTTTACGTCCATGTGTTGTGTGCTCCAGTCTTTGGGGTCTTGATTGCTGCCTGGCCAGTTGGCATCTCCCCTTTGACCACCAGTGCCCCCTTCATACCCATCCCCAGTTTCTAGTCTTACATCCATGTGTTGTGTGCTCCTGGCTCCAAGATCTTGATCACCACCTGCCCGATTGGCATCTCCTATGTGACCACCGGTGGTCCCTTCGTTCCCTTCCCCGGTTTCGGGTTTTACGTTCATGTGTTGTGTGCTCCAGTCTTTGGGGTCTTGACCGCCATCTGCCCGGTTGGCATGTCCCACTTGGACCTCACCCGGCTGGTTCCTGATGTTCCCCCAAGCCTGCCCCCAATCTCCAAAAGCTTCTTCTTCCTGCATCCTTGCCACCATGTGTCCCTGCAGCCTGACGTGAGCTTGGCAGGAGGAGCAGGTCAGCTCGCCTCGGCCGTCCGAAATCAAGGTGGCAATGGCAAAAAGCGGCAAGAGCCCCCAGTCCGGGAGAGCCCCCATGCCCACAGCTCCTTGGGTGCTCTCACTTCAACTCCATAGAAGTTTGTGAGTGCGGAGACTGGACTGAGCAGCCAGTGGAAGAGAGAGGAGCGGGGGGAAGAGAGAGAGGGAGGAAAAAATAAAAGGAGCTGATCCTTCTTGCAGAGCTGATGCTGTCGCTCGGGAATTTGATGTAGGAGCGAGCAGACAGGGGAGGAGCTGGATGAAGAGAGAGGATGAGACGGCGAAGAGAGCGAGCGAGAGAAAGTTGAGAGTGCCGGAGAAGGGAAGGAGCGCGGAGAGCGCAGCGATGAGTCCGGTGACGGCGTCATGCAGCAGAGAGGCAGCCGGATCATCACGCGGTGACACTGCTCTTTTAACCCGTTCTCTCCCACCGGGGGGGGGGGCAGCAACAGCCCAGCCGGCAGCTGAGAGGTTAAACCTTCGCTGACCACGGCTGAGCCGAGCCTGGCACGGGGCAACTGCCACTGACCACGGCTGAGCCGAGCCCGGCACGGGGCAACTGCCACTGACCACGGCTGAGCCGAGCCAGGCACGGGGCAACTGCCACTGACCACGGCTGAGCCGAGCCATGCACGGGGCAACTGCCACTGACCACGGCTGAGCCGAGCCAGGCAGGGAGCAACTGCCACTGACCACGGCTGAGCCGAGCCAGGCAGGGAGCAACTGCCACTGACCACGGCTGAGCCGAGCCAGGCACGGGGCAACTGCCACTGACCACGGCTGAGCCGAGCCCGGCACGGGGCAACTGCCACTGACCACGGCTGAGCCGAGCCTGGCACGGGGCAACTGCCACTGACCACGGCTGAGCCGAGCCAGGCAGGGAGCAACTGCCACTGACCACGGCTGAGCCGAGCCAGGCACGGGGCAACTGCCACTGACCACGGCTGAGCCGAGCCCGGCACGGGGCAACTGCCACTGACCACGGCTGAGCCGAGCCAGGCACGGGGCAACTGCCACTGACCATGGCTAAGCCGAGCCCGGCACGGGGCATGCCACTGACCACGGCTGAGCTGAGCCCGGCACGGGGCAACTGCCACTGAGCACAGAGCAACTGCCACTGACCACGGCTGAGCCGAGCCCGGCACGGGGCAACTGCCACTGACCACGGCTGAGTCGAGCCAGGCACGGGGCAACTGCCACTGACCACGGCTAAGCCGAGCCCGGCACGGGGCAACTGCCACCGACCACGGCTGAGCCGAGCCCGGTACGGGGCAACTGCCACCGACCACGACTGAGCCGAGCCCGGCACGGGGCAACTGCCACTGACAGCAACTTTCAATGCTTCTTTTTGGCGAGCCAAATTTCCATCGATAGGTCCTGCTTATGGCCAGTCAGTGCTTACTGCAACCGGCTGTGAATGACAGGAAGGCAGAGGCCAACCCCTTCTGAAACTGCCAAGTGGCCTGGCTGCCTATGAAAATTGCTAGTGGTCTGGCTGCCTCTGAAAATTTCTTATGGCCTGACTGCCTCTGAAAAACGCCAGTGGCCTGGCTGCTTCCAAAAAATGCAGTAGCCTGACTGCATCTGAAAATTGCTAGTAGCCTGACTGCATCTGAAAATTGCTAGTGGCCTGGCTGCCTCTGAAAAAAATGCTAGCGAGCTGTCTACCTCTGAAAATTGCTAGTGGCCTGGCTGCTTCTGAAAAATGCTGGTGGCCTGGCTGCTTCTTACAAATGCTAGTGGCCTGGCTGCCTCTGCAAACTGCTAATGGCATGGCTGCCTCTGAAAAATGCTGCTGGTCTGGCTACCTCTGAAAATTGCTAGCGGCCTGGCTGCCTCTGAAAAACACCAGTGGCCTGGCTGCATCCAAAAAATGCAGTCGCCTGGCTGCCTCTGAAAATTGCTAGTGGCCTGACTGCCTCTGAAAAATGCTGGTGGCCTGGCTGGTAGGACCCCCTCCCCTCCAAATTCAAATTATTGATCGATTTGTCCTGAATTGTAATGGATATTGATGTATTTGACTGGCGGCCACAGACTGGCTGGTGCTTACAGCACAGACCGCAAACGAGAGGAAGGCAAAGGCTGACCTCCTCCTAAAAATGCTGTTGGTCTGGCTGGCTCTGGCTTCTTTGTTTTCTGAGTTATAGAGCTTGGAATTTCAATTGCACCAATCAGAGTGCAGCCAAAGCCCCTAACTGGCTTGTTTCTGGTTGGTTACTCAAAGCACGGATGATATTGGGTAAGCATGACGGCCAGGTGAATGGCATTTTATAAAGGAGGACCCGCAACAGACAATTTTTGATTGATAGGTCCTACTGGGAACGGGTCTCGTTATGACGGGTGTTGATGACTAGTGAGCGCTTATAGGACCGGCTGTGAATGAGGGGAAGGAAAAGGCTGACCCCCCCCCTTTCTCCTTTTGAAAATGCTAGTGAACTGGCTGTCTCTGGGAAATGCTGGTAGCCTGGCTGTCTCCAGCATCTATATTTTTTGAGTCATTGGGCCTGAAATTTACACAACACCTATCAGAATGAATCCGAAGCTCCTAATTGGCTTGTTTCTAGTCTGTGGCTCAAAGTACAGATGTTATTAGGTAAGCATGACGGCCAGGTGAATGGCATTTTAAAAAGGAGGACCCGCAAAAGCCAATTTTTGATTGATAGTTCCTGCTGGGAACTGGTCACCTTATGACGGATGCAGGGGCGGACTGACAACTCATGGGGCCCCCGGGCAATAGCGGATCATGGGGCCCCTGTGTCCTTGCCAACACTCAAACCACACCCAAAAAAGCATACAAAAAGGTACCAGAGGCATCTCATGGGGCCCCCTACTGACCCCGGGCCCTCGGGCAGTGCCTGAGTGCTCGAATGGTCAGTCCGCCCCTGGACGGATGTTGATGACTAGTCAGTGCTTATAAGACTGGCTGTGAATGAGGGGAAGGCAAAGGCTGCTCCCCTCCTTCCTCCTTCTGAAAATGCTATTTAGCTGGCTGTCTCTGGGAAATGCTGGTCGCCTGGCTGTCTCCGGCATCTATATTTTTTTATTAACTAGGCCTAAAACTTCAATCACACCGATCAGAATGAAGCCAAATCTCCTAATCAGCTTGTTTCTGGTCAGTGGCTCAAAGTACAGATGTTATTAGATAAGCTTGACAGCCAGATAAATGGCATTTTGAAAAGGACAACCCCCCCGAGAGTAAAAGTTTGATCGATAGGTCTTGAATTATGATGGACGTTGATGTGTGCGAATGGCAGCCACTGACTGGTGCTTACAGGACAGACTCTAAGTGGGAGAAGGCAAGAGCTGGCCTCTCTGTGAAAATGCTAGTTGCCTGGCTGTCTCTGATTTTAATATTTTCCCCACCAATCAGAATGAAAGCAAAGCCCCTCATTGGCTTTTCCTGGCCATTGACACAAAGTACACATGCTATTGGGTAAGCATGACAGCCAAGTGAATATGCATTATAAAAAGGACAACCCCCCCAAAATAAAAGTCTGGTTGATAGGCCTGTCGGCAGTCAGTTACATCAAATGCTGATGTGTGGGAATGGCAAGCAGTCACTGGGTAGTCAGCGTTTACAGGGCAGACTGTAAATGAAGCTAGCTTCCTTCTGAAAATGCTAGTGGTCTGGCTGTGTCCGGAAAATGCTAGTGGTCTGGCTTTGTCTGGAAAATGCTAGTAGACTGGCTGACTCATTGACCCTGGAATAAGCACATCAATCAGAATGAAGTCATAGCCCCCTTTTCAACTTGTTTCTGGTCAGTAACTCAAACTATGCATGTTGTTGGATAAGCATGACAGCCAGGTAAATGGCATTTTGAAAAGGAGGACCCTCAAAAGTCACATTTCCAGTGACAGGTTCTGCGGGATAGGTTTTACAGGACGGACTATCAAGGAGAAAAATGCAGAGGCTGACCTCCTGAAAATGCTAGTGGACTGGCGGACTCATTGACCCTGGAATAAGCACATCAATCAGAATGAAGTCATCGCCCCCTTTCGACTTGTTTCTGGTCTGTAACTCAAAATACGCATGTTGTTGGATAAGCATGACAGCCAGGTAAATGGCATTTTGAAAAGGTGGACCCTCAAAAATCACATTTGCATTGACAGGTTCTGCAGGTCAGGTTTTATAGGACAGACTGTCAAGATGAAGAATGCAGAGGCTGACCTCCTTCTGAAAATGCTAGTGGCCTGGCTGTCTATAATTTCATTGAGTCATTGACCCAGGAATCAGCACACCAATCAGAATGAAGCCAGAACCCCAGAACAGCTTGTTTGTGGTCAGTGACTCAAAGTAAGTTGATGGATAAGCATGGCGACCAGGTAAATGGCGTTTTGAAAAGGCGGGTCCCCTAACGTTCTGAGAGCCAGGAATGTGTCCTGTTGGCAGCCAGTTACAACAGACATTGATGTATGCAAATGGCAGCCAGTGATTAGTCAGTGCTTACAGGATGACAGGAAAGCAGAGGCTGACCTCCTCCGGAAAATGCTAGTGTCCTGGCCCTCTCTGGCTGCTATATTTGCTGAGGCATTGACCCTGGAATTTCAATCACTCTGATCATAATGAGACCAAAGTCCCTAATCAGCTAGTTTCTGGTCATTGACTCAAAGTACAGATGTTAGTGGAGAAGCATGATAGCCAGGCGATTGGCATTTTGAAGAGGAGGATGCCCAAAAATCACATTTTGTTTGTCCTGCTGGATATTTGTCTCATTGGCAGCCAGTTACAACAGATGTTGTAGTGAGCAAATACAAGTGACTGCATAGATGGACTGTAAATGAGAGGAATACTGAGGGATCCCCTTTTGAAAATGCTGGTAGCCTGGCTGTCTGACTTCTATAGATTCTCAGTCGTTGACCCTGAAATAAGCACAGCTATCAGAATGAAGCCAACACCCCTAATTGTCTTGTTTCTAGTCATTGATGCAAAGAAGAGAATTTAATGGATAAGAATGACAGGCAGCATAGTGGCTAAATGGTTAGCACTTACGCTTGGCAGTACTGGGGTTGCTGGTTCAAATCCCAACCATTGCACCACCTGCCTGGTGTTTGCATGTTCTCCCTGTGCCTGTGTGGGTTTCCTTCCACACTCCAAAGACATGCTGGTAGGTTAATTGGCTCCTGTCTAAATTGTCCCTAGTATGTGTATGTATGAATGTGAGTTAGGGACCTTAGATTGTTTGCTCCTCGGGGGCGGGACTGATGTGAATGTACAATATATATGTAAAGCGCTGTGTAAATTGGTGGTGATATATAAGTACCTGAAATAAATGATTGCCAGGTAAATAGCATTTTGAAAAGGAGCGTGCGCAAAATTTTTTGGGAATCAAATTTTGATTTATAGGCCTTGCTGCTGTATTAGGAGCCAGTCAAGGCAGACGGTAATTTGTGTGTATGGCAACCACTGACTGGTCAGCGCTTACTGGACTGACTATGAATGAGAAGAGTGCAGAGGCTGCCCTCCTTCTGAAAATGCTAGTGGCCTGGCTGTCTCTGGCTGTTATCATTCAACCTGGAATATCAATCACACTGATCAGAATGAAGCCAAATTCCCTGGCTGGCTTATTTATTTGGTCATTGACGCAAAGTATAGATGTTATTGGATGAACATGACAGCCAGGTAAATGGCATTTTGCAAAAGGGCAGCCAGCAATGGCAGCTTTCATAATTTCTTGATTTAGGTCACAAAAATCTCATATAAACTTTAATTTTTTTTTCTTTCATTAAAATAATCCCTGGTGATCCTGCCATGAAGGGCCTTGTGCAGGCACTTCCTTTTTTAGGGTGACAACGCTGTGTCCCTGTCTATCATTGTGCTCCAGTGTTGTCACCTGGTCATTTGAATGCAGGTATGGTCCATTGTTGTCACTATCAGGCAACCCGCCCTGAGAAACGCCATGTTGTCATCGCTGGAGTCCATGCAGACAGGAGGTGGCTGCAAAGAGGATGCAGGAGATCAGCAGCACTGAGATGTAACAAGAGTTAATAAAAAGGTGAAAAGTATTTTATTTCAAGAAATGATGCACAGTGCTT
The DNA here is from genome assembly GCF_062004578.1 of Staurois parvus. Lineage (NCBI taxonomy): Eukaryota > Metazoa > Chordata > Amphibia > Anura > Ranidae > Staurois > Staurois parvus. The sequence continues at coordinate 3,388,664 of NW_028319059.1, forward strand.
CACCTAACTAAATGCCATCCATTTAGGGATTATATCAAGTCCTCTAATGGTATCTGTTATGTAAAAGAGACATTTGGAACCAACAATGACCAATAGTTTGCACTTGTTTCATGATTCTGAGACATTAAAAAGTAAAATGTCACATCATTTAGAACAATAACTGCCCCCTGCTTTAAATTCAGGACCATCGAAGGACCCCCCGGTAGATTTAAAGGCTCATTTTGCACCAGGTAGCTAGGGTGGAACTACAACTTTCAGAAAGCCATGCTGGGACTTGTTGTTCCTCGACGAGCTGCCCATACCAGGTGATGTATTTTGAGGGTTTGGTGGAGACATGGTTGTCACATAACATTACCCCTACGCATTGTGCATTGTGGGACTGGCTTACCTTCACTGGCATACAAAAAGAACAGGAATGGAAGGACTGAAAATTTCCAACCCGATGGTTATGCTTTGCATACAACACAGGCATAGTTACATAGTTAGTCTGGCTGAAAAAAGACAAAAGTCCATCCAGTTCAACCATAAAAAAACAAAAGTTATAATCCTACACCCAATACATGTGGAGAAACAGAAAAAGGGCGCACCGACCTAGTGCATTATCGTTTAAAATAATTTATTGAAGAAACAAAATAGATATCATACTCACAATGGACATATTAACACAAACTGAACAAGATGTATGATCCAAACAACATCTGAGTCCATACGATGGAACCCTGGATGACCAACTGGCTAACGCGTTTCGAGAACACAACCTCTTCCTCAGAGCCAACCTCTGAGGAAGAGGCTGTGTCCTCGAAACACGTTAGCCAGTTGGACCACCCCGGTCTGTTGAGGGCAGCAAGTAGTGCATATTCCAGAAAATTCCAGAACATTCCAATTGGGTCTACTGAGTCCTTTCCTAGCGCAGGAGTAAAGTGTTTGTTGTGTTGGATAATCCTACACCCACAGTTGATCCAGAGGAAAGAAAAAAAACAGCAAAGCATGATCACAATTTGCTTCTGCAGGGAAAAAATTCCTTCCTGATCCCCTGAGAGGCAATCGGATATTCCCTGGATCAAGTTTACCTATAAATGTTATATCCAGTTATATTCTGTGTATCTAAGAAAGAATCCAGGACTTTTTTAAAACGATCCACTGAGCTGGCCAGAACCAACTCTTGAGGGAGTCTATTCCACATTCTCACAGCTCTCACTGTGAAGAAACCTTTCCGTGTTTGGAGATTACATTTCTTTTCCTCCAGACGTAAAGAGCGCCCCCTTGTCCTCTGTGATGAGGCAAGTGCTCAAATCTCATATTCTTCATGATCAATGTGGGATTGTGACTGGCAGTCCACCCAAAAGTGAAAGTTATGAGTGCAGCCTGGTGGAAGGTTTGCCATTGCCTTTGTATATATTTTGGATACTCTAGCATAAGAATACTTCTCTCTAGGGGCCACTACCACTGCTATCTCTTTAAATGATATAGGAGACCCAATCAAAGTGCAGAGTCTTCTCCACCTTCAAGGAAACCTGTCATCTGACGTCTTCCACATTCTTGAGGAAACCTGTTTACTGATAACTTTCCCACACTCGAGGATGCCTGTCACATGACCTCCTTCCCATCCTTGAGGAAACCTGGTAACTGACTACTTCCCCACCCACAATGTCACCTGACCTCTTCCCCACCCTGGAGGAAACCTATCAACTGACAGATTCCCCACCTTCAAGGAAATCTGTCAAATGACCACTTCCCCACCCTTGAGGACACTTGTCAACTGACAAATTGCCCACCCTCTAAGACACCTGTCAACTAACTACTTCCTCACACTTGAAGGTGTCTGTCACCTGACCTCTTCCTCAAGGAAACCTGTCACTTGATCTCACCTATGGGGACACATCACGTGAGCTCTTTCCCACCATTAAGGATATCTGTCAAATTACTACTTGCTCACCCTTGAAGACACCTGTCACCTGATCTCTTCCTCAACCTCAAGGAAACCTGCCACCTGATCTTTTCCTCACCCTCAATGAAACCTGTTAAATGACCACTTCCCCATCCTTGAGGCCAAGTGTCATCTGACCTCTTCCTTAAGGAAACCTGTCACCTGACCTCTTCACCATTGAGGACACCTGCCAGCTAACCTCTTCTCCACCCTTGAGGAAATCTATCACCTGACCTTTCCCTCAAGGAAACCTGTCAAGTGACAACTTCCAACCCTTGAGTAAACCTGTCAAATGAGCACTTCCCCGGCCTCAATGAAACCTGTCAAATTAGCATTTATTCACCCTTGAGGACACCTGTCACATGATCTTTTCCTCACCCTCAAGGAAACCTGTCAACTGGAGCTCTCCCTACCCTCTGTCAATCGACCACTTCCTCACACTTGGGGAGACTTTTAGCCTGACCTCTTCCTCCAGAAAACCTGTCGCCTGATCTTTTCCTCACTCCCAAGGATACCTGTCAACTGGCCACTTCCCCGCCTTCAAGGAAATCTTTCACCTGACCTCCTCCTCAACTTTGAGGACACATCACCTGATCCCTTCCCCACCCTTGAGGATACCTGTCAAATGACTACTTCCTCACCCTTGAGGACACCAGTCACCTGACCTCTTTCACAACCTTGAGGCAACCTGCCAACTGATCTTTTCCTCACCCTCAAGAAAACCTGTCAAATGACAACTTCTCCAACTTTGAGACCAAGTTTCACCTGACCTCTTCCCCACCCTTGAGGATACCTGTCAAATTACTACTTTCCCACCCTCAAGGACACCTGCCATCTAACCTCTTCTCCACCCTCGAATACATCTATTACCTGACCTTTTCCCACCCTCAAGGAAACCTGTCAAATGACCTTTTACTCACCCATTAGGACACCTGTCACATTATCTCTTCCTCACCCAGGGGCGGACTGACAATTTGGAAACTCGGGCACTGCCCGAGGGCCCGGGGTCAGTAAGGGGCCCCATGAGATGCCCCTGGTACTTTTTTCATAGGCTTTTTTGTGTTTGTGCAAGGGCATAGGGGCCCCATGATCCCCTGTTGCCCGGGGGCCCCATGAGTTGTCCGTCCGCCCCTGTCCTCACCCTTGAGGAAACCTGTCAACTGGATCTCTTCCTCCCTCTCCCCCTTGGGGCCAATTGTTGCCTGAACTATTCCTCAAGGAAACTTGCCATGTGTCCTCTTCCGCACACACACAGACATTTGTTACCTAACCTCTTCTCCACCCTCTAGCAGAACTGTCAACTGACCACTTCCTCACATTCAGGAACACCTGTCACCTGACCTCTTCCCCACCCTCAAGGCCACCTGTCACCTGACCCCCACCTTGAGTAAACCTGTCGCCTGCTCTCTTCCCAAGCTTTGAGGACACCTGTCACCTTACCTATTCCTCACCATTGAAACCTGTTAACCAACCAGTCCCCCGCCTTTGAGGAAACCTGTCATCTGACCACTTCCCCACTCCCAAGGAAAACTGTCAACTAGCCACTTCACCACCCTCAAGGAAACCTGTCATCTGACCTCTTTCCTTCCCTTGAGCAAATCTGTCATCTGACCACTTCCCCACCCTCAAGGACACCTGTCCTCTTTCCCACCCTGGAGGAAACCTTTTGCTTGATCTCTTCCCAACCTTCAAGGACATCCGTCATCTGACCTCTTGCCTACCATCAAGGAAACCTGGCACCTGACCACTTCCCCACCTTCGAGGAAACTTGTCAACTGACCACTTCCCCACCCTTGAGCAAAAGCTCTACCACCTTGACTTTACTGAAAATAATATATCACATTTTTAGGGGGAGAAAAAAAATGTTTTTAACCGGTGAAATGAAAAATACAGTAGATATTTTTTTTTGGTGTAAATTTGTGAAAAGTGATGTTTGACACAATATTAACTATTTATAAGCAGATCTCTCAGTCACAATCGATAAGGTATGTATCTCCCGATAGAAGAAGATCCTCCAGCATAGTGCACCATGTAGAAGATAAGGCCCCGCTCGGTTCACATCTGTGTGTTTTGCCTCTGGTGTAATGTACTGTGTTCACTGCAGGGACGCTTCAAACAGAATTGTGTGTGTAGACTGCTCAGATCACAGCTCCGCGTTGCAGCGAATTGAAAACAAATTCCTCCTTTTTTTTTTAAACAAATTAAAGAGTACCTGTACTTTCCCCATATAGGACAAAGCAACTGGCTCATTTTAAAGCTGGACTTCAGCTTTCCCTTCAGTATTGGACAGTGTGAACTTCTCACAATGTGCATTAAAGCTGCAGCATATCAGATAAAGTCCGCCTAATTTCCTGGCTGGATCATGTCCAGCATCAGGCACTCAAGGGTGGGGAAGAGCTCAGTTGACAGTTTGCCTTGACGGTGGGGAAGAGGTCAGGTGAAAGGTGTCCTCAAGAGTGGGGAAGAGGTTAGGTGACAGGTGTCCTCAAGGGTGGGGAAGAGGTCAGTTGAAAGGTGTCCTCAAGGGTGGGGAAGTGGTCAGGTAACAGGTGTCCTTGAGGGTGGGGAAGAGGTTGGGTGACAAGTGTCCTCGAGGGTGGGGAAGAGGTCCGGTGACAGGTGTCCTCGAGGGTGGGGAAGAGGTTAGGTGACAGGTGTCCTCGAGGGTGGGGAAGAGGTCAGTTGACAGGTGTCCTCAAGGGTGGGGAAGTGGTCAGGTAACAGGTGTCCTTGAGGGTGGGGAAGAGGTTGGGTGACAGGTGTCCTCGAGGGTGGGGAAGAGGTCCGGTGACAGGTGTCCTCGAGGGTGGGGAAGAGGTTAGGTGACAGGTGTCCTCGAGGGTGGGGAAGAGGTCAGGTGACAGGTGTCCTCAAGGGTGGGGAAGTGGTCAGGTAACAGGTGTCCTTGAGGGTGGGGAAGAGGTTGGGTGACAGGTGTACTCGAGGGTGGGGAAGAGGTCCGGAGACAGGTGTCCTCGAGGGTGGGGAAGAGGTCGGGTGACAGGTGTCCTCGAGGGTGGGGAAGAGGTCGGGTGACAGGTGTCCTCAAGGGTTGGGAAAAGGTCAGGTAACAGGTATCCTCGAGGGTGGGGAAGAGGTCGGGTGACAGGTGTCCTCAAGGGTGGGGAAGAGGTCAGGTGACAGGTGTCCTTGAGGGTGGGGAAGAGGTCCGGTGACAGGTGTCCTCGAGGGTGGGGAAGAGGTCTGGTGACAGGTGTCCTTGAGGGTGGGGAAGAGGTCAGTTGACAGGTGTCCTCGAGGGTGGGCAAGAGGTTGGGTGACAGGTGTCCTCAAGGATGGGGAAAAGGTCAGGTAACAGGTGTCCTCGATGGTGTGGAGGAGGTTGGGTGACAGGTGTCCTCGAGGGTGGTGAAGAGGTCAGGTGATAGGTGTCCTCAAGGGTGGGGAAGAGGTTGGGTGACAGGTGTCCTCGAGGGTGGGGAAGAGGTCCGGTGACAGATGTCCTCGAGGGTGGGGAAGAGGTCAGGTGACAGGTGTCCTCAAGGGTGGGGAAGAGGTCAGGTGACAGGTGTCCTCAAGGGTGGGGAAGAGGTCAGGTGACAGGTGTCCTCAAGGGTGGTTAAGAGGTCAAGTAACAGGTGTCCTTAAGGCTGGGAAAGAGGTCAGTTGACAGGTTTCTTTGAAGGTGGGGAAGAGGTTAGATTACAGGTTTTCTCATGGGTGGGGAAAATGAATCATGGAGGCTCAGCATCACATGTGGTCATTACCTGTATGCAAGTGCAGCCTGCCTCGGAATGCCCACTTTTCCAGAATGACTGGATCCTGGCCAGTGATTTCTCGCCGGCACTTGGTGATCGCTGAGTATCTCTGATGGGGGGAAGGAACTGTGTATAAACAACACAGATCTCTCCCCTGTCAGCTCCTGCACACTGCTTTGTATGGGTCTGCATAGCATAGCCATACAAAGCAGTGTGCTCACAGTGAAACACACACACAGCACATAATGTGAAACAGCACACAGCCGCAGTTAACCCTTTGATCGCCCCAGATGTAAACCCCTTCCTGCCCAGTGCCATTAGTACAATGTCAGTGCTTTTTATTAGCACTGATCACTGTATTGGTGTCACTGGGGATCTCAGGGACACCGACTCTGTTCCCACCCAGTGTCAGAATGTCCACCGCCGTCCCGCTATAAGTCGCTGATCACCGCCATTACTAGTAAGAATAAAAAAAATGGTTAATATGGAATCCATGTTAAACACTGTCCATGCGTTTCTGATGCAGAATATAAATGTACTGGTGTGAACTAGCCCTCAACAGCTTGCTGACCACCCTATAGCAGAAGTACTGCTACAGTGCGGCAGCGGTGCGTAAAATCACGTATATATACGTGATTTCGCATTTCTGGGTAGGGGGCACGCACGCACCCTACCCGCGCTGCCATTTGCAGCCACGGCTGTCAATCACCATCCCCGCCCAGTAATTAATCGCAGGTGCCCGATGCTTTCTGAGAATCTCTGACAGGTAGGAGAACTGTTTTGTTTACTAACAGTTGTCCTCCCTGTCAGCTCGGGTACACTACTGTGGATCATCCACATCAGTGTTATTACAGTGAATCACACACATCCTGCCCCCTAGTAATAAACTCCCTGCACACAGTTAACCCTTTGATCGCCCCACATGTTTACCCCTTCCTGTCCAATGCCATTAATACAGTGTCAGTTTTTTAGCACTGATCACTGGGACACCAAATCAGTTCCCCCCAGTGTCAGAATGTCCGCTGCAGTCCCGCTATAAGTTGCTGATCACCGCCATTACTAGTAAAAATGAAAAAAAAAAAATTCCAGTATCTATACCGCCATTTGTAAACACTATAACTTTAACGCAAACCAATTAATTTCCACGTATTGGGATTTTTTTTAGCAAAGACATGGAGCAGAATACATTTTGGCCTAAATTTCTGCTGAAATTTTTAAAAAAAAATTTTACTGGACACATTTAATAGCAAAAAGTCAAAAATATTGTTTTTTTCTCAAAATTGTCGGGATTTTTTTTAAAGCGCAAAAAATATAAAAACGCACAGGTGTTCAAATACCACCAAAAGGAAGCTCAATTCGTGGGGAAAAAAGGACGTAAATTTCATTTGTGTGCAGCATTGCATGACCGCACAATCGTCAGTTAACGAAACGCCGTAATGCAAAAAATGGCCTGGTCAGGAAAGGGGGGAAAATCCTCAGGAGGGCGAGGGGTTAAGTTTTTAATAAGTTGTTTGATGAGAATATTCCCTTTGTGATTTTTGTAAATGATCATTTCAAGCGGATCTTACGTTGGGAGCACAAAGAGTATGATATAGTCCCAGGGGCGGACTGACAAATCATGGGGCCCCCTGGTAATAGGGGATCATGGGGCCCCTGTGTCCTAGCCCAAACTCAAAAAAGCCTATGAAAAAGGTACCAGGGGCATCTCATGGGGCCCCCTACTGCCCCCGGGCCCTCAGGCAGTGCCCGAGTTTCCAAATGGTCAGTCCGCCCCTGTATAGTCCCAATATTCATCTTGGAGGCTAACTCTGTCCCTTTCACGCCTTTGCATTTGGGAACACGTCCAGAAACACACGTTCCCAGAAAGCTAAAAAAAATGCACCTAACGCGTTTCGTGCTTGTAGTGCCAATGTTTCTTAATGGGACCTCAGACGCGGCAAGGAAACAAAAAACATGCGGTAAACAATTTCTAAAAAAGATACGGGAACGGCTTTGGCATGTTTGTCGCACACACGGCTGCCCATTCAAGTGAATAGGCTGCACTGCACTACAGCACAAAAAATGCGCTAATGTGTGTCACACAGGTGTGAATGAGGCCTTAAAGGTCCAACTCTTCTGGTGAATGCCCTGTCCAGGCGATGAGAGACAGGGTGTTGCATTGTGAAGATCGGAATAGTTTTCTAATGGAATACTGAAACACACATCTGGTGACGGATACAGTTTATAAAAAAGAAAAAAGACTTTGTTGTCATAGAGACTCTTTACAAGCATGGTTTATATGTATACAAGTGAAGTCACAAAGAATTACAAATTAATTTGTATATTTTGTGTGAAATTATTACATGTTTAGTTTTATAGGATTTCTTTTATCATTTGAAATAAGGACACATAGAGACTTAAACGTCTGCTTTTATATAAAAATATCAATATAAATATTGATATCTATAGATATCCACAAAACAGCTGCTAGTTATGTTTATTTTATCGTGATTTTTTATGTGTTTCTTTTTTTTCAATAGTATTGTGATTTTATTTAACCTTTTGGTCTATAGATAACTGCAAAACAGGGTTTATAAATCTTTATCATATTTGAAAAAAAGAGTGTTTTATTTTGTTTTTTTCTTAGATTTTATAGGTAGCATGGTGTTTCTGTATTATTTATTTATTACAGGTACTTACAGGTGAAACTCGAAAAATTAGAATATCGTGCAAAAGTTCATTTATTTCAGTAATGCAACTTAAAAGGTGAAACTAATATATGAGACTCATTACATGCAAAGCAAGATAGTTCAAGCCGTGATTTGTCATCATTACAGCTCATGAAAACCCCAAATCCACAATCTCAGAAAATGAGAATATTGTGAAAAGGTGCAATATTCTCGGCTCAAAGTGTCCCACTCTAATCAGCTAATTAAGCCATAACACCTGCAAAGGGTTCCTGAGCCTTTAAATGGTCTCTCAGTCTGGTTCAGTAGGAATCACAATCATGGGAAAGACTGCTGACCTGACAGTTGTGCAGAAAACCATCATTGACACCCTCCATAAGGAGGGAAAGCCTCAAAAGGTAATTGCAAAAGAAGTTGGATGTTCCCAAAGTTCTGTATCAAAGCACATTAATAGAAAGTTATGTGGAAGGGAAAAGTGTGGAAGAAAAAGGTGCACAAGCAGCAGGGATGACCGCAGCCTGGAGAGGATTGTCAGGAAAAGGACATTCAAAAGTGTTGGGGACTTTCACAAGGAGTGGACTGAGGCTGGAGTCAGTGCATCAAGAGTGACTCACACACACAGACGGATCCTGGACATGGGCTTCAAATGTCGTATTCCTCTTGTCAAGCCGCTCCTGAACAACAAACATCAGAAGCGTCTTACCTGGGCTAAAGAAAAACAGACCTGGTCTGTTGCTCAGTGGTCCAGAGTCCTCTTTTCTGATGAGAGCAACTTTTGCATCTCATTTGGAAACCAAGGACCCCAAGTATGGAGGAAGAATGGAGAGGCCCAAGGACCCCGAGTATGGAGGAAGAATGGAGAGGCCCAAGGACCCAGAGTATTGAGGAAGAATGGAGAGGCCCAAGGACCCCGAGTATGGAGGAAGAATGGAGAGGCACACACTGCAAGATGCTTGAAGTCCAGTGTGAAGTTTCCGCAGTCTGTGGTGATTTGGGGAGCCATGTCATCTGCTGGTGTTGGTCCACTGTGCTTCATTAAGTCCAGGGTCAACGCAGCCATCTACCAGGAGATTTTGGAGCACTTCATGCTTCCTTCCGCAGACGAGCTTTATGGGGATGCTGACTTCATTTTCCAGCAGGACTTGGCACCGCCCACACTGCCAAAAGCACCAAAACCTGGTTCAATGACCGTGGGATTACTGTGCTTGATTGGCCAGCAAACTCGCCTGACCTGAACCCCATAGAGAATCTATGGGGCATTGCCAAGAGAAAGATGAGAGACATGAGACTGAACAATGCCGAAGAGCTGAAGGCCGCTATTGAAGCATCCTGGTCTTCCATAACACCTCAGCAGTGCCACAGGCTGATAGCTTCCATGCCATGCCACATTGAGGCAGTAATTGCTGCAAAAGGGGCCCAAACCAAGTACTGAGTACATATGCATGCTTATACTTTTCAGAGGTCCGATATTGTTCTATGTACAATCCTTGTTTTATTGATTGCATGTAATATTCTCATTTTCTGAGATTGTGGATTTGGGGTTTTCATGAGCTGTAAGCCATAATCATCACAATGATGACAAATCACGGCTTGAACTATCTTGCTTTGCATGTAATGAGTCTCATATATTAGTTTCCCCTTTTAAGTTGCATTACTGAAATAAATGAACTTTTGCACGATATTCGAATTTTTCGAGTTTCACCTGTATATAGTGCTGTCAATTTATGCAGCGCTTTACATATATATTGTACATTCACATCAGTCCCTAACCCTCAAGGGGTGTACAATCTAAGATCCCTAACTCACATACTAAGGAGGGTTAGACAGGAGCCGATTATCCTCCCAGCACAGGGGGACCCCGGGCAATAGGGGATCATGGGGCCCCTGTGTCTTCGCCCACACCCAAAAAAGCCTATGAAACAGCCAATGAAAGATACCAGGGGCAACTCATGGGGCCCCCTACTGACCCAAGGCCCTCGGGCAGTGCCCGAGTGCTCGGATGGTCAGTCCGCCTCTGTCCCAGCATGTCTTTGGAGAGTGGGAGGAAACTGGAGTACCCAGGGGAAACCTACGCAGGCACAGTGAGAACATGCAAACTCCAGGCAGGTGGTGCCATGGTTGGGATTTCAACCAATTCCAGGCGGAAGTGCTACCCACTTAGCCACTGTGCTTCCCGTATGAAGTATATATTTTTGGATACTAGTCTTTAGATATCTGCAAAACAGCTGCTATAGGGTATTCATTTATAGTTATTTTTATTTCATTTTATTTTATGTATGTATGTATTATTTATTTATTTATGCTTAGATTTTATAGGTAGTACAGGGTCTTCATATAAAATATTTTTAGATACTATTCTGTAGATATCTGCAAAACCGCTACTATATGAAAATATTTTATTTTTCTTTTAATTTCATTTAATTTGATTTCATTTAATTTAAGTTTGTTTGTTTTTGGCTTTGTTTTCTTAGATTTTACAAGTAGAGCAGTGTTTTTTACTATGTAACATTTAATTCTGAATATTACCGTATTTCGCGCTCTATAAGACGCACCTGACCATAAGACGCACTTAGATTTTAGAGGCGGGAAACAAGAAAAAAAATATTCTGAACCAATGGACTGCAGACATAGTACAGGAGATGACCAGAGCCTGCGGACATAGTACAGGGGATGACCAGAGACTGCGGACATAGTACAGGAGATGACCAGAGACTGCGGACATAGTACAGGAGATGACCAGAGACTGCGGACATACTACAGGGGATGACCAGAGACTGCGAACACAGTACAGGAGATGACCAGAGACTGCGAACACAGTACAGGAGATGACCAGAGACTGCGGACATAGTACAGGGGATGACCAGAGACTGCGGACATAGTACAGGGGATGACCAGAGACTGCGAACACAGTACAGGAGATGACCAGAGACTGCGAACACAGTACAGGGGATGACCAGAGACTGCGGACATAGTGCAGGGGATGACCAGAGACTGCAGACACAATACAGGAGATGACCAGAGACTGCGGACATAGTACAGATGACCAGAGACTGCGGAAATAGTACAGGAGATGACCAGAGACTGCGGACACAGTACAGGGGATGACCAGAGACTGCGGACACAGTACAGGAGATGACCAGAGACTGTGGACACAGTACAGGGGATGACCAGAGACTGCGGACATAGTACAGGAGATGACCAGAGACTGTGGACACAGTACAGGGGATGACCAGAGACTGCGGACATAGTACAGGAGATGACCAGAGACTGCGGACAGTACAGGAGATGACCAGAGACTGCGGACAGTACAGGAGATGACCAGAGACTGCGGACATAGTACAGGAGATGACCAGAGACTGCGGACATAGTACAGGAGATGACCGGAGACTGCGGACACAGTACAGGAGATGACTAGAGACTGCGGACATAGTACAGGAGATGACCAGAGCCTGCGGACACAGTACAGGAGATGACCAGAGACTGCGGAAATAGTACAGGAGATGACCAGAGACTGCGGACACAGTACAGGAGATGACCAGAGACTGCGGACACAGTACAGGAGATGACCAGTGACTGCGGACATAGTACAGGAGATGACCAGAGACTGCGGACACAGTGCAGGGGATGACCAGAGACTGCAGACACAATACAGGAGATGACCAGAGACTGCGGACATAGTACAGATGACCAGAGACTGCGGAAATAGTACAGGAGATGACCAGAGACTGCGGACACAGTACAGGGGATGACCAGAGACTGCGGACACAGTACAGGAGATGACCAGAGACTGCGGACATAGTACAGATGACCAGAGACTGCAGACAGTGCAGGGGATAACCAGAGACTGCGGACCTTACGGGAGGGAGGGGGAGCGGGTACCTGAATTTGATAGGTACCCGCTCCCACTTCCGCGGAGTTGTCCCTCCCTCTTCTTCCCGCGCCGTCTTCTGTGACAGCCGGGTGCCCACTGCGCATGCGCGAGAAGCGCTGCACTTTGTGAATGGCCCGGAGCCTTCTGGGACCTGTCATGTGTCCCAGAAGACACCGGACCATTCACAAAGCGCAACACTTCTCGCGCATGCGCAGTGGGCACCCGGCTGTCACAGAAGCCAGCGCGGGAAGACTGCAGCGCTGGAGCGAGCAACAGGTAAGGCCCTGCAGGAGAGAAGAGCTGAGCGGCCGGCCCGGTATTCTGACATGGTAGCGGCAGAAATACTGGACCGGCCGCTTTATATTCGCTCCATAAGACGCACTGACATTTCCCCCCCCTTTTTTGGGGTGAAAAAAGTGCGTCTTATGGAGCGAAAAATACAGTATTCTATAGAAATCTTCAAAACTGCTATAGGATAAATAATTTATTGTTATTTATATATTTGTTTACTTACATTTTATAGGTAGTATGGTGAGTTTTGTTTATTAAACATATAATTTTGGATACTACAGTTATCTGCAAAACATCTGCTATTGAATAAGTTCTTTTTATCTTACTTTTTTACATTTATTTATTCATGTTTTAGATTCTAGAAGTCGTGGGGTTTTTTGTTTTGTGTTTTTTTTGGGTTTTTTTTGCTTTTTAATGAAAAGCTGTTATTTGTGTCAAAATTAATTAATTATTTTGCAGAAGCAGAAACGTCTAGTTTTGGAAAGAATGGAGAAGGATGACACATCTGTCTGGTATTTGCTGCTGTTCAGGCTTCTCCTCACTTCCAGTCTTGCTGAAGTGTGCAGCTACATGAGAAAAGCCTGACAATACATTGTACAGGCTGAGCATCCACTATTATTTGCATGCATCTGTCATTCCAGCCACAGGAATCCGTTGATCCTTTCTTCTGGAATCCAGTGTACTGTATGTATCTAAACTGCTGCGTGAAGGTGGCCTCAAAGGTAAAATAACTAAACCAGATTTTTTTTTCCTGCCACTAGATGTCCTCAGTCTGATGACCAGAGCCTCTCAGCCCACTTCCTCTGAGCCCACCCCAGCCGGTGACTGGACAGTCCAATCAGCATGCTTATAGTTAGCACGTGAAGCGATTGGCTGCTTGTACTTCTTCCTTCTATCACCACGCTCTGTCATTTTACGTGGCCTACCACTTGGTGGCTGAGTTGCTGTTGTTGCCAGTTGCTTCCACTTTGCTAAAAAAAATCTGAAGAATATATTTAAAATATAATTTTTAAATATATTCTTCAGATTTTTTTAACATACTAAAAAAAGTCATTTTAACCAATTCAATACCGGGCAATTTTACACCTTCCTGCCCAGGCCATTTTTCAGGTTTCAGCGCTCTCACACTTTGAATGACAATTGCGCGGTCATACAACATTGTACCCAAACTAAAATTTTATCATTTTCTTCACACAACTAGAGCTTTCTTTTGGTGGTATTTAATCACCGCCGGGGTTTTTATTTTTTGCTAAATTAACAAAAAAAGACCAAAAATTTTGAAAACAAAACAAAATTTTCTTTGTTTCTGTTATAAAAGTTTACAAATAAATAATTGTTCTTCATAAATTTAGGCTGAGATGTATTCTGCTACATGTCTTTGGTGAAAATAACCCAAATTAGGATGTATTATTTAGTTTGTAGGAAAGTTATAGAGTTCACAAACTATGGTATAGATCTGAATATTGATAAATCCTGAAGTACTGACGGCCAATCTAATTTCTTGAGGTCCAAGAATGTCAGAACAGTACAGATATCCCCAAATGTCAGAACAGTACAGATATCCCCCAAATGTCAGAACAGTACAGCTATCCCCCAAATGTCAGGACAGTACAGATATCCCCAAATGTCAGAACAGGACAGATATCCCCCAAATGTCAGAACAGGACAGATATCCCCCAAATGTCAGAACAGTACAGATATCCCCAAATGTCAGAACAGTACAGATATCCCCCAAATGTCAGAACAGGACAGATATCCCCCAAATGTCAGAACAGGACAGATATCCCCCAAATGTCAGGACAGTACAGATATCCCCCAAATGTCAGAACAGTACAGATATCCCCCAAATGTCAGAACAGGACAGATATCCCCCAAATGTCAGAACAGTACAGATATCCCCCAAATGTCAGAACAGTACAGATATCCCCCAAATTACCCCTTTTTGCAGAGTAGACAGTTCAACGTACTTCATAAGAGGAATGGCGAGTTTTTTGAAGTTGTATTTTTTTTGTCATAATTTTTCTGAAAATGAAAAAATTTAAAAAATTATTTTCACTATTTTTTTTTTACATACTGTCACCAGTGCAGTACAGCGTCATCATATAACTGGCATGGTGGTAATCAGGGACACTGACTGGTGACAGTATGAAAAAAAAATATATATATATTTTTTTTTTATTATTTTAAATTTTTTATTACATTTTTTTAATTTTTATTAAGATTTTTTTTCATATTTTACTTTGACCAAAGTAGTACAATGTTACCATAGTAACATTGTACTACTTTGGGGAAGTGATCAGTATTTTTTTTTTTTTTTTTACACAATTTGCTTATAGATTGGTCACAGCAGGTCACATGGTACCGGCAACGGGGGCCGGTACTCAGATCTGTCGTCGGCCGTGTCCAAGGTACACAGCCGGTGACAGATCGCGCCGCTGCGCGGCTCTGCAACCGCGCGAACTGCGCATGTGCGGGAGCACGCCGAATGGCGTGCACCCGGAAAGCTGATGCATTTTTGCCGCCACCAAACGGCTATAGGCCGGGTGGCTAATGGTTAACATATATTTTTTACATATATATTTGTAAATCCATTCCAAAAATGTAGATTTGTATTTTTAAAGACATACAGTATATTTGAAATGATTTTTAAGATATCTCATATTTGAGATGATATTTTTAAAAATATTTTTCATATATATATATATATATATATATATATATATTTATTGAAATATATTTTGAAATATATTGAATATGGCCAAAATTTTAGTATTTCAAATATATGGCAATATATTTGGGAAGAATATTTTTAAAATACATTTCAAATATATTTTTCTTCAAATATATGGGCAGGGCTTGCCAGGAAGAGGTTAATGGAAAAGTTAAAAATATGTCAAAATTTGGTCACTCAACCGCCCCAAATTGGGGATGGCGGGCACAGGCCTAGCATGAATTACAGTGTACTGGATTGGTTCTTCCACAGCAAAGGAAGGCGACAAACATTGTAACTTGAATGCAAATTTCCAGCGAGTCTCATTTCCAAACATCGGAGTTCCTTAACCCTACACAGTATCTTAGCGCGGATCGGAGAAGCGCTCATATAAAACAGCCCCACGCTATAAAATCCCAGATTAAGAGATGGAAGATAGATATATACGTCTCGGCTGACAGTGACGAATCTCACATAGTGAACCGTCATACATCAAATGACAAAGTAGTTTTATGACCTGGAACTTTCAAGCAGCAAAAATAGATACTTTTACTTTTTTTTTGTTTATAATTCCTTTCAGTATTCCAACTACATAACAGAAATTTAGATTTTCTCTATTTGACTCCTACATAACCGCGGTCGATATTCCACCAATACCGGTTCGCGGGGCAAAAAACTAGCCTTGAAACAAGGTGGGAGAATATTAGGAGCGAACGTCGATTGTGTTCGATCCAACATTTCAAATATTTAAAGGAAGTGAAATACGAAGGGTGACCTTTCTCTTCTAGTAGTGCCGATTGACCGACTGTCACACTAAAGATTTGACAGTTACTGATCTGCAACAAAGAATTTGGACTTTTTTTTTACCATTTTTACTGGCTGCAGGTGTAGCATGGAGTCGCTGAAGTTTGTGTCCCCTTATAGCCCTGCACAGCCAGGCAACATGCATTTCAGGCAAGACTTGCATCCAGGAGACAGTAACCAGTCCTTGAGCTTTGTTTTTAAGTATTACTAGGGGAATTAGAACTTGGATGGGGTAAGGGGTATATGGGATGCCCAAGGGTAATGGCAACTGAGGTCAAACTCCTTAGCAACTATGTACAAGCCTTTACAGCAAATAGTCTCTTTTGGAGAGCTAGCCAGCATCTCCTGTGGTGCCACCCCAGACCCCAGATGACTCTTCTCCTCATCCAGCTTTACTGGGTGATCCCCTGGGCAGGGGATCCAGTGCCTGCCACTGCAGTGGGAACAGTCCCAGGTAAAAAGCTAATCCAGCTTCCCACTAGAGTACCTCTTTCCCCTTGCTGGCCAGGGGGTGCAGGTTTACTCACTCAGTCCTTCTTGTTGGTGGGTTGATGGCTGCTACCAGGCCTTCTAGCTGGGCCGCTCCTTTCCTGCTGCACAGGTGGTCCTTGCTCTGGTGGCTGGTGAAGACCTGAGCTTTCCTCCTTCCAAGCTCCTCTGCTTGTAAGTGAGCCCCTCTCAGACTCCTGCTCTCCAGCCTCACTTCCTCATCTTCCACCGAACTCTCCCACTGCTGAGCAGGTTCTACCACCTTTAAGGGCTGCCATGGCCCCATGCCAAGCTTCCTGTTGGGGATTGGCCAGGATCCCTCAAAAGTGCAGATCAGCCACTCCTCACCTCCGCCCACTGCTTCTAGAACTTTCTCCAAAGTTCTAGTGCAGGGGAAAGTCTCAGAAAGCTGGTCTGCAGAGCCTCACAGCCCCTGATTGAAATTTGATCCGGTGATTATTACACCTGGGCTGCTACTCAATTGTCAATTGGAGTCTAGCTCCCCCTAGCTGCCTAGCAGGGCGCTACACATGTGTAGCACCTCCTAGTATAGCGTAGACTTCTAGGTAAGATTAGTTGGCTCCCCTGTAATAAGAGGACCAGGGGTTGATTATTTTGGGCTGCTCAGCATCTCACAGGCTGCTGCTCTGATTGCTCCCCCATGCTTTCTAGTGGATTCTAATGGAAGCCACTGACATTTATTTCCCTACTCATCTTTTCTGACTGTTTTTCACTAGTTTTGCATTTGGCTAGGGTCAACATCACGACTGGTAGCATGAGGCCATACCTGGACCCTACAGAGGTTGCACAGCTAGTCCAACTCCTCCAGGATGGCACATCAATACATGCCATTGCCAGAAGGTTTGCTGTGTCTCCCAGCACATTCTCAGGAGCATGGAGGAGATTCCAGGATACAAGCAGTTACTCTAGGAGAGCTGGACAGGGCTGTAGAAGGTCCTTAACCCATCAGCAGGACCGGTATCTGCTCCTTTGTGCAAGGAGGAACAGGGCGAGCACTGCCAAAGCCCTACAAAATTACCTCCAGCAGGGCACTGGTGTGAATGTCTCTGATCAAACAATCAGAAACAGACTTCATGAGGGTGGCTTGAGGGCCCTGAGGGACATCGTCTAGTGGGCCCTGTGCTCACTGCCTGGCACCATAGAGCTTTATTGGCAATTGCCATTGAACACCAGAATTGGCAGGTCCACCACTGGCACCCTGTGCTTTTCACAGATGAGAGCAGGTTCACCCTGAGCACATGTGACAGACGTGAAAAGGTCTGGAGAAGCTGTGGAAAATGTTCTGCTGCCTGTAACATGGTTCAGCATGACCATTTTGGTGGTGGGTCAGTGATGGTCTGGGGAGGCATATCCATGGAGGGACGCACAGACCTCTACAGGCTAGACAATGGCACCCTGACTGCCATTAGCTATCCGGATGAAATCCTTGGACCCATTGTCAGACCCTACGCTGATGTAGTGGGTCCTGGGTTTCTCCTGGTGCACAACAATGCCCGGCCTCATGTGGCGAGAGTATGCAGGCAGCTCCTGGAGAATGAAGGAATTGATACCATTGAATGGCCCCCCACACTCCCCTGACCTAAATCCAATAGAACACCTCTGGGATATCATGTTTCGGTCCATCCAATGCTGCCAGGTTGCACCTCAGACTGTCCAGGAGCTCAGTGACTCCCTGGTCCAGATCTGGGAGGAAATACCCCAGGACACCATCCATGGTCTCATTAGGAGCCTCCCCCGACGTTGTTAGGCATACATACAAACGTGGGAGCCATACAAACTACTGAGGACCATTCTGAGTTGCTGCAATGAAATTTCAGCAAAATGGACTCGCCTGCTGCATCATTTTTTCATTTTGATTTTTGGGGTGTCTTTGAATTCAATCCTCTGTAGGTCGATCATTTTCATTTCCATCAAACAATGGCACATCCTTACGTTCTGAACACATTACCCCGTCCATGTCAGTATAGCGATCCAGCAGGAGATTTGTTCCCATTGAGATCTGATGTGTTTTCAAAGTGTTCCGTTCACTTTTTTTCACAGCGTTTTAGGGTCATGTGACCGCCGTGATTCGCTGTCATGGCGGTCACATGATAGGAAAAGGTCCCAGTCGCAAAGAGAGATCAGGACCTTTCCGTGAGTCACGGACATATGTGCTGGGATCGCTCTCAGCACATACAGTTATGTTCAAAATAATGGCAGTCAGACATCACTAACCGGATCAATCACTGTTTTTGGTAGAAATGATATTTCTACATGGCAAATAATTTACTAGCAGGTGTAGTAGAGTAATAGAAATCCAACAGACCCAACAGTCATGACATGCATGCTGCTGATTCTGT